>NC_048901.1:13614695-13869828 GCF_011077185.1 Oxyura jamaicensis | reverse complement strand
AGTCATGGGGCTGCAGCGTTCTGGGCAGGGTGGGCTGTGGAGAGGAGTTGGGAAGATATGCCCAAATGGGCAGTGCACTAGGTCTGACTTGAATGGAAGTACCTTCTTGTGGGAAGACCCTTTTTGGCAGTGATACAAAGTCATTCTTTCCCTACACACAGTTTTCCATAGTGTTTGTATAATTGGGAAGGTTGGAAGAGCTGCCTTAAAGAAATCCTCATTCTGAAAAGCAGCTTCTACACCTCCATCTTGTTCTACATCTAACAGGTCCTACTACCTTGCCAGATATTACTACACAGCCTCCATGGACAACAAAACCTGGAGCAAGTACAGGTATGGTTGTCCCCTGTTCATCTTTTCTACAAGCTGTGATAAGCACTGGGCTAGAGTACTTAACTTGGTAGGCTTTTATAAAGCATACCAGGGATGCAGGCATGCCATAAAGGACACTGAAAATATCATAGCCAGCACCAAAAAGACCATCAAGGAGCTGAGGAACTGTCACCTGTGCCAATCTTATACTGCCTTTGGCAACACTACTGTTTGCTTTCTTTGAGGTCCATGGACAGGGGCTGGAAAAACTGTAGTAAAGGGGCTGTGCTTCTTTTTACAACCCAGCTATGCTGTTGGGAGATCTTGAGAGGTGCGAGTTTTTTCAGAAATGCCACTGTGTGATTGCAGCTGTGGGCTTCTCTTATCGTGGTGTTGGGGTGTTTGGGCAGGGTGGACCAGCTGCCTGGAACAAAACTCCCATGATGCACATCTCTAATTTTCTCCTGCAGTGGCTCCATCAACACCCAAACCTGGGACCCCCTTGCCAGTCACCACAACACAGCCTCCACACACGTCAACACCCACACCAAGCTCAGGTACTGTCACATTCTTGGCCCAACTCCCAATGCCTGTGGCAACTCTACGGTTTGCTTTCTTTGAGGCCAGGGGTTGGTGGAAAGTAAAGGGACTGTGCTTCTTGTTTACCACCCAGCTATGCAGGTGGAGAGAACTTGAGAGGTGCATGTTTTTCAGAAGACTTGCTGTGTGATTGAAGCTGTGGGCTTCTCTTGTCATGGTGTTGGGGTGTTTGGGCAGGGTGGACCAGCTGCCTGGAACAAACGTCCTGTGTTAATGCACATCTCCAATTCTCTCTTGCAGTGGCTCCATCAACACCACAACCCGGGACCCCCTTGCCAGTTACCACAACACAGCCTCCACACACTCCATCACCACCAAGACCTACACCAAGTTCAGGTATAGTATTTCTTGTTTATACATCTTTTATCTTCAATTTCTATACTGTCCATTAGCTTGAAGTCTCAGTGGCAAGTGTACTTTATCTCTTGTAGCTCGCCTTAGATTCTGCTTGTGTCATGGAATCATCTTGTTGACACAGCAGTTGAGCGCTGATGGTATTTCTGAAATGTCACATTGAATCACTGCTTTGGCATGCTGTTGCCATCATGCATGGTTTTCTATTAAGCATGAACCAGCTGTTTGGAATGAAGCTCCCATGCTGACATAGATCTCTCACTCTCTCTTGTGGTAGGTCCAATTACACCAAGACCCACAATTCCCTTGTCAGACACCACAACACAGCCTTCACATACAACAGCATCATCCACACTCCAGCCAAGCTCATGTATTGTTTTTTTCAGTACCCATCCCTTATTTCCTGCTTTAACTGTTCAGTTTTCTTACTTCAGTTCTCACAACTAAGTGAATTTAAATAGTGGAAGGTCAGAGCTTTTCCTTCATCATGCAGTCTGAGTGGTCAGACCGTTGTTTGGTGCAGAGTCTATATGTCACTATGGAAACCTTGCTCCAGGTCCCATTTGAGGTAGCTTCAGGGATTTTAGTATCAGTAGACCAGCTGTTTGGTATAACTATATTATATACCCTTTATTGCTGTGTGTGTAAATATTTTAATTAACATTTTCTGTATCAAGTTTTCAACTGTTATGTATATGGTTTTGCTTGTGGTATTTTGAAATTTAATTTAACTTCGAAGTCCAGCTTTTATTTTGGATATAATCCAATTATATGGTGCTGAAAAAGGCAGAGTCATTGAGGTAATTTTTATTGTATTACTTAGAAAATACACTAAAATGTCAATAAAGATAAATATAAACTGATTCCTTCCTCCAGTTTTAGGCACTAAACAGAATCAGGGTTAATTTCAGTTAAAGTAGAATGGTGTTTTCTCCTGTGGAAAGTTTGCATGCCTCTTTTGCACTGTGTTCTTGGCTGATTCCATCACTATTACCTCTAAGCAGCAATTATGAAGTAAAATAAAATGTATGATGGGAACAAAGTTACTGCAGCCATCACAGCAGAGATTCAAATGAAACTATTCTGTCTTTCTTTCTTCCTAGGCCATGCCTCCTGCAGTGCCTCTGGAGATCCACATTATAACACTTTTGATCACAGAGTTCATCATTTCATGGGAAATTGCACTTACACCCTCTCCAAAGTGTGCAACATCTCTCAGAGGATTCCCTATTTTGATGTGTCCACAACAAATGAGCACAGAGGAGCCAACACCAAAGTCTCTTACGTGAAGTCAGTGCAAGTGGAAGTCTATGGCAATCAGATTTCTATGCTGAAAAACAAGAAAGTGAATGTAAGAAAATACTTGTTTAAAAGGCAATATTTTTCAACTGACATACAGATAATGACTATTTTCTGATTGTAGAGTTCATAGAGATTTTTCTATTTTTTTCATTTGTTAAATATACCTCTTATAATGAGATTTCAAAAAAAATTGCTCATATGAAATTTTATTTAATTGCTATGTTTTCTCCTTGTGCACAAGATCATATTGTCCACTAAACTCTTCCACCTGCTGGTATTTGTAGGAGTTCTAGCAGCACTACGCTAACTTTTACAACTTGCTTTACAGGTGAATGGCAGGAGAATGAACCTGCCCGTATTTATTGAAAGGAAGATCAGTATTCAAAGCAGTGGTGGATATGTTCTCTTGGAAACTGACTTTGGACTGTGGGTGAGATACGATGGAAATCACTACGCAGAAGTCTCTGTGCCCTCTGAATACAGTGGTCTGCTCTGTGGCCTGTGTGGTAAGTCACAGGCTTAGACACTTTTTAGTTAGTTGTATAGAATTGTGATTACTCAAACTTTTTTCTTAGCGTGTCATAATTACTCTACACAAACCTAGTCCTTATCAAAGGGACTAGAACTTACAGCAGAGAGGAAAAGTTACAAAAGCTTTTCAGTTTCTATCAACCGTTATAAAATTCCTGGTAATAAGTATTCTTTGAGGTATAACATTTTTAGCCAGATTAGAAAAAAAAAAAAAAAATAAAAAAAATAATTCTACAGTGTATATTAGTAAGAGTAAATATTTGCATGCATCTACTCAAGAATTCTACAAGTACATTTTTCTGTTACTTACATTCTGATGATAATGCCTGAACCTGAGAATGTTGTTGGAACAACATTCTGAAATCTAGATGACTACATGAAACATACTTCAGGATGGAAATGGGATTGTAGAAATTGCATGAGTAGCTTGTATTAAGAGTTTCTGATTTTCTGATTATTCTTTGATCTGGATCATCTGAAATTTCCTAGTTCAAGTCTCTCTGTTTCAGTGTTTTGCACTTTCAATTCAGAAACCTGTCTAAGTATGTAATGGTGCAAATGATACCATTTGAATTTTAGTCCACCAATATTAGAGATATATTATTTTTAACTAAGCAATTCTTTCTGGTATACAATTTGATCTAAGTCTCTGAAAGCCAACCCTTATCAGTGGTCAAAGTCTAAAACACAAGTGAGCTCTTCTTATGTTGTCCAGTATAAATTGTTGTTGCATATATACTCTCACTGGTTCATTGCAGTGTATTTTACAGCCTGAAACCTAGTTTTGTTCTACCTATATGTCTTTTTTTTTTTTTTTTTTTTTTTTTTTTGATCCTTTCAGGTAATTATAATGGTGATCCAAATGATGACAACATAAAGCCCAATGGTGACCCTGCAAGTACTTCCAATGAACTTGGAGAAAGCTGGCTTGTGCCTGAGAATAACACCATGTATGTACTGGAATCCAAGCGTGTTTGCTAATCAAACTCTATAAAATCAAATATCTATCCACTCGCTGGCATTATCATCCAGTACCATTTTGCATCTTCCAACTGCTGGTTAGAAGTAGGGATCTCCCCCTTCACATTGAACAGGGAATGAGAAGAGGGCTTGCATCCTTTAAGCCTTTTTTTTTTTTTTTTCCCAAAGAACTGTGTGCCGAGTAGGGGTGGGGACTGGGCATGGGGGATTTCAGTTCTCTAGAAATCATTAGCTGATTGCATCCCATAGCTCCTTTTTCACCTAAGAATAAATCTTTAATTAGCCCAAATGGCATTGAAAAGGGAGTCCATTCAGAAATGGGCTTTACATCAACCTTTCAAAGAAGCTGGATAAAAATCTTGGAGCTTAGGGATATGGTTTAGTGGAGGACTTGTTAGCATTAGGTCAGAGGTTGGACTCGGTGATTGTGGAGGTCTCTTCCAACCTAGACTATTTTGTGATTCTGTGAAAATACACCCTATTGTGCAGTGTTATCATGTGTCAATCTTCCACCATAGATCTAATAGTAAGAGATGTAAATAAACACTTTATTTTGTTTGCTTTCACCAGTTGCTCCAGTGGGATCGAAGAAAAATGCAATGCTGATCTGGAGAATGATGCAAAGAAGAACACTGCATGTGGCATGATCACAGACCCAACAGGTATTCTGTTTGTAGCTCACTTTGAGCCATGTGATGGGGCACTTTTGCAAATTATAGCTTGTGATGTCTGCTCTCTCTTTCGTCCATTGTTCTGAGCTCACACTGGAAACATATAAAACCTCCAGTTCTGGTGGCCAAAATAAAATTCATAGGACAAGATAATGTCAACTATTCAGACAGTACCAAGGAGTCCTTGAAAATTTTCTGGGAATGTTCACAGGGAGCCATAACTGTTCTTTGATTCATAGCAACTTTCATTCTGCTTTCTAACTTAAATAGTTCAGAGGGCACTGTCATTTTGTGTAGTACAGATACTTTATCTGAAATTCTGTAGATGTTCCCTGCATTAGAGATCCCCTGCAATTGTCTAGAATTAGTGGCTTGCCTAGCCAGCAACTCCTATTTTTTGTAAACTACGTTTTATCAATCCTGCAGAAACAAGAGACAAGAAACAAGCCTGATACAGAGAGCCAAGTTTCACTGTGTGTGCTCAATTTCAAGGGATGGTTTAACTTACTAAACAGACAAAGTCAGGCTGGAGCACTCAGTATTTTTGCCAAGACAGAACATAGATGGTGATGGTGTGATGAATTCCTCACTTTATTTTTTTTTCTGTCCTTCTATATATCTTTCTTAATTTACACAGGACTCTTCAAAGATTGCCACACCAAAGTGCCTCCAGAAAATTTCTTTGAAAGCTGTGTTTATGACATGTGTTTCACTGGAGGACAGGAAACATCCTTATGCTACGGACTGCAGGCCTATGCTGAGTCATGTATCAATGCTGGCATATGTATAGAGTGGAGAAATGCTACTCTTTGCCGTGAGTGTTGTGATTTACAAATATTTATTCTAGATTTAACTTCAAAAATATGCACATTCTCCTCTACCTTTCATGTATGTTATTTCATTTTATGTAATGCTTTGAGTATAGTCTATCTTTTGTCATGTCTTGGGCTGCTTCAGCTTATGTACTATTCCAGTACTAATATAATTCACTAATTTGCATGAATTTTTGGATACATTTGGGTTTAATCCATTAAGCTTTAATAATTTCCTATTTGTGACTTGGAAAGGTTTGATTATGTATATACACAGGTAGGTGTATCTTATGTGAGCTTCTGCACTGGGAGAATAACTGTTGCTTTTCTCTACTGAAAACCACCATCCTCAATGCAAATAGAGCTGATATTTCCAAGGCTCCATAAACAAGTGCTCATTGACATCTTTCAAGATCCTTTCAAGTGAACTTATTTTTTTCTTTTGTCTTTAGCAATGTCCTGTCCTGGAGGCAGCATCTACAAGAGCTGTGGTACTAGGTGTCCCTCTACTTGTGTGAGCACCTCAACTGTCACTTCTTGTAGTTCCTTACCAGTGGAAGGTTGCTTCTGTAAGGAAGGCTATGTTCTGAGTGGAGACACATGCGTGCCAGAAAGCAGCTGTGGTTGTGTTGATGAAAAAAAACAGTACCACCAGGCAAGTTACTCCAGACATTGTTTAAAGAAAGAAGTGAAAGAACAGGGTATCTCAATCGTTATCACTGTGAGGAAAAAATAAATATATATTAATAACACTAGCAAAATTATTATTTACGCTGTTAATATTAGCAAAATAGATTCACTTTGAGTCTTCTTGATCAGTGAGCTGTGTGATCATATATATCACGCACATTCAAATGCTAATAATTTGATTGTCTTTTATGATATTACCTGCCTATTTATGTTATAGTATATACTTCTACATTTTTTCCATCAGCTGGGTGAAAGCTGGTTCATCAGTTATCCCTGCAATGAACGCTGCACCTGCAATGCTAAAAACAAAATTGTATGCTCACCCTGGGAGTGTGGAGTAAGAGAGGAATGCAGTGTCAAGGATGGTGTGCTGGGCTGTCATTCCAATGGTAAGTCCTCCCAGAAAATTCTGGGAGTCAGTGTCAATTCCATAATTAGATCTGTCTGCTCCCTTTAGCTTTCTCATATATATCTTTTCATGTGTGGTGGCAAAGATAGTTTCAACTAACTGCTGCCAGTGGTAAGAGACAAAAAGACATGATGATCTCTCTTGCAATCATAGATCCTCTTCAGCTGTAATTGATGTCAGCAAAAATTGATGCTGTTCAAAAGCTTGTAAGGTCACTTTTTTTTTTTTTTTTTTTTTGTCTTGATAATGCAAATTAAAATCCCAAATCACCAGTGCTGTGAGTTCTAAATTTCAGACTAATTGAAAAGAACTGCTATTTCTGAGAGCCTGTGTGTTGGCAAGTTCTTTAAATATCTAGATATATAGGTGCATATTTATTTACATTTATACTTATACCTATATTTACATAAATAATTACATATTTTTTTATTGCTACATAGGAAAGCTCTGGATTACTCTTAACCACCATGCATCGTAGCTACAACAGCATATGGAAACAGATAAAGAGGTTTATTTGCTGCAACGTTGCCAGCTTATACATAATTTGTGAATTACATTTAGGAGACACTTTCTGGAAAATTTTCATTTCCAAATAATTGCCATTGTCATGAACCTGAAATACCTCTATGAAAGTTTCTCCATGTAATAATAAGCAGGATTAGATTGCTGTGCTAATGCAAATGTCTTTCATCAGTTGTGTCCATGGTGAAATCCAGTCCAAAGTCCTTAGATAATTTTTTCACTTTCAGGCCAAGCAACGTGTCAGGTCGCAGGAGATCCCCATTATTTCACTTTTGATGGATTGATGTACACCTTTGTGGGTACCTGCACCTACACCTTGGTTGAGGTTGTCAGTGAGAGTGTCAACAATATAACCATCCTTGGCAAGAATGAAGACCGAGGGCTACGAGGGGCCACATACCTGAAGGAAGTCTACATAGATCTGTATGGTGTACGAATCACCCTTCAGAAGAGCAAAGGAATCCTGGTAGGTGGTAGTACTCTTTATACTGGCAAGAAATATCTTAAAATTAGCTCACTACAGTAGCTGTAGGAAAAAGGACCTCCATGTTTCATAAGGAACACATATGCACATCCTAAATCCTTACAGGCACCTCCATTAATCTGATGTTGTGGGGAAATACAATTTCTGACTGGTTCCCAAGGTTTCTGTTCTGGGTTTACTGTTCTATTGGCTATGACTTGGAGATGGAGCCCAGAGCCTCCAGATCTGAGAACTGTCATCTGAAATAAAAAACAGCCCTCCCCATTTCAATACCTGTCATCAACCCAATCACCTATAGCTAGCTGGCATGAGCAGAGGAAAATACAGCTGTGCCATATTGGTCTGGAGTAGCAATGGGGATACATGGCATTACTAAAAGCAGGGAGTCCTCCCTATGGGAGGGTAAGAGCTTGCTCAATACCACAGATCCTTTCAGCTCCCTGTTAAAGGCACAGGCAATGAGTCATGCCCAGCTCACCTCAGCTAAAAAGCTGATTTCTGCAACCCATAGTTGGCATATGCAATAGTGGAAATGTAAAGGATCTAAAACTGTCACAGAATCATCTTCAGCACTCCAAGGAATATAGACTGTGAACAGAAAAACTTTCATGGAAGAATGTCCACACTGACAAATGATTTATGTCTCCAGTTAAACAATGAGAGAGTCTACACTCCAGTGGAGAACAGGCTGCGGGGTGTGTCCATCGGAAATGTTGGCAAATACATAGTAGTGGAAACTGACTTTGGTGTGGTAGTGAAATATGATGGCGATCACTATCTGGAAATCACCCTCCCACAATCTTACTTCTCAAAGGTAAGATTTACTGTGTAAACATACTGGCACTCTTTCAGAACTGCTGCTTTGGATATTTAATTTTCATTTGCTTCCTTCCTTCCTGTATTTTGCTTTTGCATCTTTCTTTGTAGCTGTATTAACACACTTTTTCTACTTTTTTTTTCTCTTTGCAACAATTTCCATGTATTCTAAAGGAGTACTTACAGAAGATGACACAGCTAGGGGAATACATCTAGTTTAAATAATTAAATGGCTTGAAGTCTTAGGGTATCACAGATTTATTGCACTGACTATTTTTCCATTGGTGCAGCCAGACATCAGTGAGTATGTCTGAAATGTCTAATGCAAGGTTGGTTTTTGTTAGTGTTTTGACCACATCATTCCATAGACAATGAGTAAGAATTTACTGGGGAAGCTGGAGTAGAACAGATTGTGTTTAGAATATGGTTCTTGTTCATCTGCAGGTACGTGGTATGTGTGGTAACTTCAATGACAATCGTGAAGATGATCTGTCCTTGGCCAATGGTACAATTGTCAGTATCACACAGTTTGGAAATAGCTGGAAAGTGGAAAAAGACAGTGATGCAGGGTAAGCATAAATTCATACCTTCCATCTTCCTCTGTAAAAAGCCTTTCTTTAATTATTTTGGCCATTTTGCTACTTTCTAACATGTGAACTATAATATATGAGATTTTCCTCTTCAGTCTGAAGCTCAAAGAAAAAGTCATCATTACAGGAAACCAGTGTACAGGCCAGATGGAAACCACAGCCATTCTAATGATGTGCACACACACTTGGGGAATTAGGCTTTGGGGCAGTGCACAGTGTGAACACAGACTATGTTTAATATACACTGAAAACACTTAGAGCAGGAGGATGGTGCTGGGGAACAGTGAGGGTCAGCTGAGGGACATGCCCAAGAGTGACAGACAGGGTTACCAAAGAGTCCAGATCACCACATAAGTTTGCAGAGACAGGTCAGGTCTGCAGTCAAGCTGGTAAGGGGAGTAAACAAGGTCAGAAAGAGTGTAGTGATTGCCAGGCAGGTTTCCTGCTGCTACTCTTTCAGTCACAGACAGAAGGCAACAGTCTCCAGCACTATTTATTTAGGACCTTTCTGTAGCAACAAACTTTTCAGTTTCTGTCTCAGTCTCACATATGACCCATATGTCCTTGAAACTCAAATGCAGCTATTTCTGTGCTTTCATGCAGTTGTTTATCAGACTCGAGAGAAGATGATGTGCCTCCTTGCACCGCTGTGAATAAACCAGTCATTGAAAGCCAGTGCAATGTCCTAAAATCAGACAAATTCAAAGCATGCCATAGTCTGGTCAAGCCTGAAGACTTCATAAAGATCTGCATCTATGACATGTGCCAGTATAACGGCATGAAGTCCACTCTCTGCGACATAGTTCAATTTTATGTGGACACCTGTAGGAATCAAGGCATCACCATTACATGGAGGAACAACACATTCTGTCGTAAGTGCACAAGCAAGTGAAAAATCAGAAGCTTGGATGGCTGATAGCATAAAAATGAAAGCGGAGTATTAGGTGGACAAGTTACATAAAAGATAATTAAACCAAAATTCTCATAAAATGTAATTCTATTATTATGATTTTATGACTCGGTTGCGGTGTTGAATTTTGTTCAGGTTGAGCTAAACCCAATGATTACTCAGGACTAGACAAGTAATGGATAGTAGTGTGGAGTTAGAATGGTTTTAATAGCCAAATGAGTGTCATGAGATACTGCCTCACTCCATTCATTCAATAAAGCTACCAACTAATTATGAAAAAAAAAAAAAGATTACAGGATGGTATATGGTAGGTTTAGGGGTTTTTATGTTCCCTCCTTCCCCACCCCCACTCCCATTTTAGTATTACATAGTAGAATTAATTGTCACACAATGTTGTGGAGGACAAACCAATTAACTGATTAAAAAACAAGCCAGGTGAATTTGAATGCCTCAGAAATTCCTAACTGCCTCTTTGCCACAAGCTGGGGAAAATACTGGACAGAGGAACACTTTCTGCTACCCTGTTTCTTGATCTGTCCTCTTATGCATCTCTAGCCATTGGCAGAAGTAGGATATAGACCTAGATTAATTTTCAGTCTGACAATACCTATTTGTGGTTCTTGCACATGTTTGTGTCTGTGGTTAAGCTAGACATACTCCTGTTGTGTACCACTGGAAGTACGAACCTAAGAAATTTGTCCTAATGATTGATATCTCTAAAAGTGCTTAGAGAGGCATTTGCGACTGAATGTGAATGACCTAGCCCCAGGTGCTACTAGTTCAGACACGCCTGTAATAAAATTCAGTCAGCAGCTCCATTGAGGGTTCTGGTTTTTTGTTGTTGTCATGTCTTTTTTTATTTTTTTTAATGAAATATCAAAACTAAAAAATATCAATTGATTGATGATGAAAGTTAGCTATAGGAAGGCAATCCTACACTACCATTTTACAGGCCAAGCTGTGGCTTTCAGGCAGGCATAAGTTTGAAGTTTCTAAATGTATTTAATAACAGGGGTTCTTTTCCTTTCACCCACGCAGCATTGCCCTGTCCAACCCACAGCCATTACACGAGCTGTGCCTCTGCCTGCCCATCAACATGCAATGACATTTTTGCCTCTTCCCTTTGTGAGAAGACGGAAGAGTGCACAGAGGGCTGTGAATGTGATAATAATTATGTGCTCAGTAATGGAAAGTGTGTACCTCTCAGCAATTGCGGCTGCAGGGATGATGACAACAATTACTACAGCGTAAGTAGTTTGTGGAGCAAATCTCTGACTGCAAAGCTTGTAGGAAATTGGTCCCCTGTCCAACTGACTGAGAGAGAGAAAAATCTTCAGCCTACCACTTAAAACACTTTTCATCTGTTTAGTAAGCTGCAGGCTCAAGTATTAGGAAATGCAGGAGCACTTTGCACCCAAGGCCAAAATTAAGGCATATTGGAAACTAATCAGTTGATCAGAGTTAATCAGGTAACCTATCCTATTCCTGTTTAATGTTCCAATTCTCATGTGGAAAATAAGTGGACTGAGGTCCCCCCTCTCCCAGGCTTTTAGTGAGACTACGCCTGGATTAAACAGTTGTGGAATGGCCAGCAGCACAAGTTGCACCTAACCAGCCCCTACACCTTTTGCTATTGACCTTCTAATGCATTGCAATGCTGAGCACCTTGGTAACATCTTAACATACCTTGTGTCCAGGCTGGGGAGACCTGGATAACTCCACACTGTGCCAAAAGATGTCAGTGTCAGAAGAATGGTGTCATCAAATGTACAAGCTATAGCTGTGATTCTGAAGAAAGCTGCGTGATCAAAAGTGGAAAATACAAGTGCAATCCAACAGGTATGTGCAGGCAAGTTTTCAGTAGGTATTTTATGAAGGCTGGAGAAGGAGGAAGGATGTAAGTGTCTGCTCCTTCCCTGGCACTTCCAGCCTTTTCCATGTGGAAAGGCAAGTGTGCCAGTGCTATTGATGACACATTATTGATCACAAAAAGGCCTCAGTTCTCAGAACAGTAAGTTCCAGGACAAGACAGAAAATTTTAGAAAGGAGTGGAACGAGGATTTGAAAGTTTATATACATTTATAAAATTGGCAGTTTGGTCTGACTGGTTTAAAAATAAAACTCAGGTATGCCTGTGAATCCTTTGGCAATAATCCCCCTTTTTTTCATTGCACGATTACTTGAAAACACACCAAAAAAATAAAGGCAAAACAGGGCAGAACAGATCTCAACATATACTTAATTAAGCCCAAAGAACTTTGTTGCTTTTTCAGGCAGTACTTGCTTTGGCTAAGGTGCTGTTTTTGGGTGGGGTGTCTACCCTGCTGTGTTATAGCTAATTCCATATTCCCAAGTTAAACTGGACTGTTTAACAGGTAGTTGCCCAGTGACTCTGTACTACAATTTTGAAGAATAGGATGGCATAGGTCCTACTGTACTGATGATCAGTACAAAAGCATAGTACAAACTGATCTTCCCCCTGCTCCCTTTTTGCAAAATACCACAGCAGAGGCATTTCAGCAGTGTTAAAGACAGCCTTGCTCTTTGAATAATGGTTGGCACTCAATGGTCAATGAGAATACTTAGGCAATACTCACTGCATCTGTTTGTTAGGTCTGGTGAACCCAATGATCAGTTTAGTAACCTCAAAAGAAATCAGTGTGACAGCAGGGTTGCATTTCAAAATTAGACACTTCTTGTCATGTTCCAATAATTTTGTAGCAACACATTGCTGAGGATTATGAAACTGACACTTCTTAGAGCTGACTGCAAGCCATGCTGTGTGGCAAAGTCATTCCTCTGCAGAGGACCAAAGTGCACAGCTTAGTGCCTATAAAGCCTATAAACCCTAATGCTGTGCTTCAGTTCAGTTGGCTCTCACTGGTTCTCAGCAGAGGAATGAGTTTCTCTGGTTGGCTATCTGAGTGCCCATTCACTAGGGTGATGCCTGAGCACCTATCTTTATTTTAAGAGAACTGCATGCTAGCAGCAGTTGTTTTTATCTAACCTATATTAAATTGATCCATGCATGGGACCTTGCAAAGGTGCATGCAGATTGGAGGGTAATGAAACTCTTCTCCTTTAGGTTTTGGGACATGCCGCATCATGGGTGATCCACACTACGTCACCTTTGATGGTTTGGTGCACCACTTTCAAGGGAAATACACATATATTGTGGCTCAGACCATCCCTGATCTACATGATACTCTGACACCGTTCAGCATCGAAGGCATGAACTATCCTCTTCGTCGAAATTCACGCATTACTTACTTGAAAGAGATTCTCATCGATGTTTACAATCACAAAGTGCGATTCAGGGAGGACAAGCAAATATTGGTAAGTCTCTTACTGACTGCAGAGCACAAAGGTTCTCTCTTGCAATGAAACACATTAGAGTAATAATTGTCTGTTTTGAAGAACTTAATTATTAAAGCTAACTGCATTATTAGAGCAATGCTATGGGGCAACAAAAATGTGATTTCAGTTGTGTTGATATTTTTTTCTGTATAGCTGTGGAAGATACAATTCTACTTAAAATAAATGAATGAATAAATAAATTGATATTTAGGAATTAAATACCAAATATCCAAGACTTGCAATAAAGGCACATACAATTTTATCAGTTGTAGGGAAAAGTGTGAATTATGCGAGGAAAACTTTATTTATTTCCACCCTCTTCACTGATATGTAAAATTGAACATTAGCTCATACGCTCACTTTTTAGCTCAGTAATGGAAACTTCTTAGGATTATATGGGAACTGTGTCCAGAGCACTTTCCTTAATATATGATTTTGTTACTTTAAAAATTTGAATACTCAGTTTTTTTTTACCTGGTTAAATTATTGAATATATCTAACATAAAACTAGAAAAGAGGAATGTTCATTTGTAACGTTGTCCTGTATTGAAGCCACATACAATTTTGGCCTGTATATTATGAGTTATAACTTAATCTTTCCCATTTAGTTGGATGGTGTGAGGGTGAGACCCCCTGTTCGTCCTCATGAAGGTATTCATATATATCAGAGGACAAGAAGAATTTATCTGGAGACAGATTTTGGCTTATACGTGAGCTTTGATGGTAATCAAAATGCAGGTAAGTGATGCTAAAATAATCTGCAGGAGTATTTATGCCCCAAGTCAAAAAATATTCTCATTCTAAAGGACGTCTAAACCCAAGGGAAAATTAGAAACCTTCACCCTTTAAGCCTGTGGCTTTTTGTGATATGAACTTCCAGAAAAATAGGCAAAAATATTCCTCAAGAATGTGTAAAATTGACATTTATCTGGATGCACCTGAATTTAGGAGAAATTAGATGTAGAATCAGACTTCTACTATTTTTCATGTAAAGTGAGGCCTGAGTGATGTAAACAGAAGCAAACTACTTTAAACTACTGATCAGGATGATGGGGCAAAGTGTGGATCTGCCCCTTAGCCAGTTTAACCCAGTCACAGGACTGAGGTCCTCAAGCTAAATAACTGTGAGTGCATACTTTTACATGCTTCCTCTCAAGTCTATTCCAGATAATAACATTCTATAGCATTTCTAAGCAGGACTTTTATTTCATGTACATGATGTACATACAACTCATTAATGTATGTTGAACATGCATTACCTCCTCTGTTCAAAGCAGAGCTACCCTTGATTTAAAACATAACATAGTGATGTTATTTCTGATCATTTCAAATCCTAAAATTCCTAATGCAGAAAGAACGTATCTCTTTTATAGGAATTCTGTTTCTCAACAAGCAAGTGGATAGTAAGTGAAGGGCAAAGATGTGTTGTGCATTCAGTTTGTTGCAAGGCTGTATGTACTAAGAGCACTCAGGTGGAGATGTCGTGCCGTAACATTGGAGTTTCCCTATTGGCAGGAATAAATTATTTTTCCATGATCCTCTTTGCAGAGCACAGAAAACAATCCTGTGAATCCACATATTAACAGTGGTTTAGGACAGTGTTTATATTGACGTATGAGGCCCACATCACAGTAGCAACTATAATCTGAAGTGTGGAAGTACTTTGCATTTCATTCCACCTTTTCCATATCCTCAGAAGGAAATATATCTGTGTAATGGCTTTTTTTTTTCTTGTGAACTTTCCTAGATATAAAGCTGGCCAACACCTACAAGGACAAAGTAGAAGGTTTGTGTGGTGACTTTGATGGGAGACCTAAAAACGACTTCACAAACCCAAATGGTGTTTTGCAGAAGAATGTGAATACATTTGGTGAGAGCTGGAAAGTTCCTCTGAAAAGAAAAACCTCTCGTCTCAGGTACTTAATTTTCTACTCAATACCCATGGCAAGCACAGCCACTGGAAGTCAGTGAACTAAACCATACTTAATATCCAGGACTAACTGCGCTGTCTGACTTCTGTTACTTCTTCTTCCCTTGGTCTGTGTGAAGGGACTTTTCCCGCTTATCACTACAGTGAACTATAAGTGTCCTTCTATCTAGCCAAAAAAGGCCTGAACTATCACAGCATTACTTCAGTTCACTGTCCTTATTTGGCATCACAGCCATTACAACTGCTAGGGGACAGAGATGAGTAAGGTCTCTACCAAGCTTATGGGTCCTGGCAAAGATAAAGTGCATGGTTTGCTGTACGGACCTGAGGGAGGGCAGATCCCATTTCAGTATCATCCCTCCCTCTGGAACATGAAAGTATCTTTGAAATTCATCAAAATGAATTCACAGTTCCTCTCAGAAGAGGTTCTTTAAGAGTCTAATTTCCTTACTTTCATGACTGCAGTGTGTTTTCTTCTAGTACAAAAAAAAAGTTGGCACATTCTTTTGAGTAAAAATGAATGTGATATTTGTGGTCAGGCCAATTTTGTGCTAGTAAGGCTATACAGAAGCTTGAAACAGGGAACTAAGTTTCCTTCTCTCCTACTTTCTCAGTTTGCTTTTAAAGGCTTTTGGAGGTTTCTTAGCCACTAACAGAACTTTTTGTCTGTAAGTAAATAGAATTGTATTAGTTTTCAGAATATAATTTAGCTGCAAAAACTTGTCTAGCAGCATAGTAGAAAGCAGTATGTAGGCTAATGTTGAGCATAAAGAGGCTCTGGAAGCTATGCCTAGAGCATAATTCTGGCACTTCAGGCATGCAGCCAATTCTTCAGTGAAAGTGAGAATATCTCCAAGGAATGGTGGCTTACTCCAGTTATATCATTCTGACTAACGTTCAAGTTTTATTGAACGGATTGGATAAAGGAGGCATGGGTGAAACCTGTGTCATGCAGAATATCCAAGGAGATAATTACAGCTATCATTTTTGAATTAAAAACCCACAAATCTCTGAAATGGTAGGAAGTGTTCCAGTACATTTTTTTGCTTTATCTATTTCCTTATATCAAATGGGTTTGCTTTATCTATTTTCTTCCCATTGCCATAAGCCATGAGAGAGAAACAAACTAACAATTCTACCACAAGGCTGAAATACTCTTGTGGTGTTAGTGGTACCATGAATGCTGGATGTACAGAGAACTGATGGTTTCATAATGAATTCATTTCCAGACGAGCTGTCACTCCAGGTGAGTCTGAGGACATACAAGATACAGGACTCTTCCAAGGCTGCAGTGAAAATCAGCTGATACAAGAAAACATCACTTCTGCATGTCAAATTCTGACTGAGTCAAATGGTCCTTTTGCAAAGTGTCATTCTGAAGTCTCACCAGATTTCTATTCCACGTAAGTGTCTACTGCAAACAATCTAGTCTGTTTTTTCCCCATTTCTAAAACAGCTTTGCAGCTTGTTTCTGATAAGACCTGTACATCTCCAGTTTTCAGGAATTGAGGATGTTAGGTGTCTTTGAAGAACTGGGGCCCAGTGCTTCCATCATTGATGTATTTAGTAACCCTTACTTGCTTTTAAAGAATTGTGACAATCCATCTTTCCATCTATTAAGAGTTTCACTTTTCTGCTAGCTCTGGAAAGTAGCTTTCCTATTTTCCTAGAGAGATAAAGCAGCAGTGTTAAACATTATATCAGTAAACTGGAATTCCCAGTGTTCTTGAAGTTCTCCTCCACATTAGTGAGAATTCAGTACGTGGCTCCATTAGATTCCTTTTAGCAATTCTAGCTTCATAAAATGTATTCTTCAAGCTATAGCCACAAAGGCTGAAGCTGTTAGCGATACTTCTTGAGTCTTTCATGGAGCAGTGCTAAAAATAGGTTAGTGGAGAATAACTAACATGGTATCTGCAATAAAATTCCTTCTGTTCATCTGGCCTCCTATGTATGCAGTTCCTATACACCTCCTTTTGAACTGTATGAAACCTGTTGGTTCATCCACACTTTAATCATTTATCCATCCTCGGTCATAAAATTGCCAAGTTGCTACCAGTTTTCTTTAGTCATATAGTTGTAACTAACGTTTAAAGATAGGTAGTGCCCACTTCAAGTCTCTCTTAGCTGTCAGAAGAATGTGAAGGTATCTGAAGCCAAATAAACTAGATGACTGGCTTCAAGTTATATATCCTGATTCTTAACGTAAGCCTATCTTTCTCCTCACTCAAGAGATACTCTGAGATACCATGTATTTGCAGATCCTATTAATTTCAGTTCTCAATGCCTTTTAAAATCAGGCCATTGATATTCGGATGATGATCAAAGTTGAGAAGGTAGCACTAGCAAACACTGGGTAAACCAGAATTCTGCATCACTATTCAATGTATATGAACATGAGGAGGGCACCCAAATATTGAAAGAAGTGGGCAGTCCAGATATAAGACACAGCAGCACTAAAAAGTGCTCCATAAGCAAGATGTAGATATGCTAGTCAGAAACACAAGCAGACAGCAAGAAAATAACTTACTATTACAAGAAGTCAGTTACCTGCTTATTGCTTCTGTGTGTATGAGTACATCACATAATAGCAGCAGCAGCACAAGAAATGACCTGATCAGATAGAAGTAACTCAGTCAGGCAAAAAAGCAGCTGAAGATAAGCAATAACAAAGGTATTGGGCATGAACGCTTTCTCATTGTTGCAAACAGGAGCTGCATCTTTGATATGTGTGTGGACAGAGACGACACTACTACATTATGTCGCAGTCTGGAGGAGTACGTGCTGGCTTGTCAGGAGAAAGGAGTCAATATGGAAGGCTGGAGGCAAGAGACAGCTTGTGGTAAGCACTGGGAAAAAAAAAAAAAAAAAAAAAAAAAAAAAAAAAAGTGGTTTCTGCCTAAAAGTCTCAAAAGCTGAGATTTTAGGCTTTTCCTAAAAGCACCATATATCAAAGCTTCTTATTTTTGATAACTTGTTGATTCACACTTCAATCATTGCTCATAGTTTAGTGTGCACACATGTTCTTCTGTCCCCTGCTCTGAGTCTTATGCTGATGTTTTGCGTTTAGACCCCAGTTTGGAAAGTTACTTAGGAAAGCAGAGCAGTCAGCTCCATTCCCGTCACGAGAAGTTTTAAGAGAGAAAAAAATATCCCCATTCCTAACTTGTCTTTAAGACTTTTTTTTTTTAAAAAAAAAAAAAGGCTAAATTAAGTCTTATAATAATCTCAAATCCTTTTTACCTTTTTTTTTTTTTTTTCCAAGTTGCAATAGTCATCAAACCATACCCACCCTGCATCACCCATGGTTAGGTGACTTTGTATTCTTGATGAAACACACTTCTCAGAGCTGTGAAAGCTCTGCTACTTTCAAGGATAGCTACCCTGAATGTGTGAGAAGTTATTTGAAATGATTTAAAACTCAGACTGAGAGCACAGCATGCCAATAGCTTTCACAATGCACTTCCTGATTTTGGAGTGATTCACTTACGTCAGTAGCATCAGATATGTATGAATTTCTCTGTGTATGTGTTCATCATTTTGCCTCCTAACAAGCGGATCTGAAAAGACAACATATAACTAACACACAGCAACCTGTTATAACTGGACTCTCCTTATTCTTACAGAGATGCCATGTCCAGCCAACAGCAAATACAGCTCATGCACATCTGCATGCCCAGCATCCTGCAGTGACTTGACCAGCCCCTCTGAGTGTGAACGGCCTTGTGCTGAAGGCTGTGAATGTCTCCCTGGCTATGTTCTTAGTGATTTTGAATGTGTGCCTTATAGTCAGTGTGGCTGCACATACCTCGACAAATATTATGAGGTACAGTGTCTCAGCGGGCCAGACAGCTCTGGCAGTGCTAAACAATATTTTCTTCTGCTAATTATTTTGACAATCTCATTGTTCTCCTCAGCACGTAACTCTACATTAGAAACAGAGAGAGATTTGTTTAATAACATTCTGGACTCTGGAGGAAGGGAAGAGAGAATCAGTCTGTCTCTGAAACTTTGCTTGCCAGAATACTCAAGGCAGGAACTTGAGGGAAGCATATGATTACTCTCTGACCTCCATGTTAATTCTTCGCCTTTATAACACTAAACAAAAGCCTCATAGGCTCTAAAACCTACAACATACTAGTTACAGAAAAATTCTGTCAGTCACGGTGGTCCCTTTCCTCTCAGTGAAGAGTGGCACAGGCAGGGCTGAGTCAGTAGAGCTGGTTGCAGCATGAAGAGAGCTCCAGGCAAGGCTGGATTCTGAGGAATCCAGAGATTCCTCCCGTTCTAGCTGCAGAATACAACTGCTTTGTAATCTTTTGTTTGAACACTGGAGACTTGATATAGACAAGGCCTAAGGCAAGTAAAGATGCTGTTATGGGAGGAGGGAGACAGGATGGACAGGTGGGGCTTGCCAGAAATGTGGCACATGGCACTTTTCCACATTGTCTTGGAGGCACAATGGGATGCATCTGCCACTTGATTTCCAGCAACCATTAAACATCATTGGTTGCATACGTACCCAATCTGGGGCTAGGATTTCACACCCCAAACTCTTCTTTTGCTTTCTTTCTTGAGCCTTCTTTAAGTTTCAAAGAGCTGGGTTAATAAGCTGTTTGCTTGCTTTCTTAGTACAAGCTTATATATATATATATATGCCATGTTGCCATTCATCAAGAAGACATTGGAGAGAGTAGCATGTGTCCCCAGTGCTCCATACATATTTTCCTGATTTTGTTTGGTATATTTCAATGTTTACCTGCTGTCTTCCAGATTGGAGAAATATTCATCACCGATGACTGCTCTCAGAGATGTCAGTGCACGGAAAGCTCCACCGTCTCCTGCACTGCAATAGCGTGTGGTTCTGACGAAATCTGCAACGTTTCAAACTACACTCGTGGGTGCTACAAGAGTGAGTCAACCACTGACCCTATCACGCTAAGTCTTGACTTACTGCTTATAGGGCATTACTGGATCTGGGATAGATGGAATACTTTGAACAGAAGAAAATCCCTTAATAAGCATACAGGGGATCTTTGATGGTCTATCATAGAAAGTGTTTCTTTCCTGTACTCCTGTTGTCAAGTACAAAATAATAGATTTTAAAATACAGGGCATGTCCAGCATTAGCAGACAGTGTAATCTAACCAAGAACAGTTCTCTCAGGTTTGGATTCTCTGAGATTCTCAAGTGTTTCTCCTTTCTTTTTGCTAGGTGGACCATGTATGCCAAGTCCTTGTCAGAATGATGGAGTTTGTTCTGAAACAACCAACGGTACCTCTCGCAGCTTCTACTGTGAATGTTCTGAGCTGTACATGGGACAAAGCTGCGAGGTTGAAGTAATAGGTAATAAAACTATTCTGGATTTCACTCTCTGCATTGTATGTACCACTATCAAAAATGTGTGCCATTATGGAGCAGACTGAGCTGACTTTTAATTTCTGTACTGTAGATCAGTAACCCAGGCAGGTGTCAGATCAGACTGGGACCTCATCACATCTTTTTAATGGACATCTTGTAATTTAGTCACAGACAGGACAGAGGCTGACCCTAGAAATAATTCCACTGCATGTCCTATCCAAGCCCTTGACAGTGTTCCTTGGAGTACATATTAGGCCTTGTACCACAAACCAGGTGGTCACATCTGTACTGGTGAATCCAAGTAGAAAGAAGGGGGTGAGACCCCTCAGCAAACAGATGCAAGAAGGGGTGGCAGCAGGGATGATCATACAGGGCCTGGGTCTGACACCACTCCTGACAGCCACGTTAGTCAGAGAACACAGTATAAACCAAGTAGATAGGCACGTCTGCTTGCTGCTCAGATTCCATAGTGAGCAGCTTTACACTTGGGATTGAGAAAAATCTTCTGTTCACAGCACTCAGCTTACACTAACAGGGCTCATTTCTTCTTCAGATCAAACAAGCACCTCAGGGACTTCTGAGAATCATACAGTTGCCATTGCTGTTGGAGTTTCAGCAGGTGTGGTCATTGTCCTCATTCTCATCTCCTCTGCAGTGTACCTGCACAGGTAAGCTTTTTCCCGTATTTGCTGCATTCAGCACAGTCAAGGTGCAAACTCCTTTTAGCATCTGTAAACTCTCAAAATTCCCCCTAGTTCCGTACATCCAGGACCAGAAAAGAAGTACAGCATTCAGGATCTCACATGAGGAACGTGAGGGAAAACAGCCTTTTCTACAGGAATGAACATATGCTATTCCTATTGCATAAGGCATATGCACCATTATCACAAAACTTAGGTTTCTCCAAAATCTGACATTACACACGCTCACACTACTGTTTTACCTCCCACTACAGATAAGAATAGAAATTAAAGGTGGTTGTTGCTATTTGTTTTTGTGCAGAAGGAAGAGAAAGATGGGTAAAGGTGCCAAAAGAGGGGATTCATCTTCCAGCCGGTCCAGGGATACATCGGATGACAACGTACATGAACGAGATTATGGCTGCATAGTGAACACTGCATTTGATCAAGATGAATCTGCACACGATACACACCTATAGTTAGCATTTTTAAAATTTCTTTTATTACTTTCTGTTCTTGTATTTTAATAGTGCATCTAATTGTATTTTAATAGTGTATCTAATACTTTAAGAAACAATAATAAATATATTATTGCATTTGCTGAAAATCTTTGAAATTTTCTGTCTACACTATCTCTCAGATTTCATGTGTTAGGCCCAAAGTGAAATAAGTCCTAATGCACATTACCACTGTGTTATCCTCAGAAGCCATTTGAATAACACTAAGTCCAGACAGATTTCAGCAGCACAAGCAAGCTGCACACTACCACATACATGCCTCTGATAGATGCACAAACTATGGACTGATGAGGTCAGAATTAATTATAGCATCCTGGGCAGGTCTTCTTGAAATTATTTTACCCAAAATCTTCAATGGGAGGGGATTGGTTGATTGAGCTGGACACAGTTCTCGCTCCTCTTCTGACAAGGCATGGTTGACTGGGGAGAAAAATATTTAAGACACTGAGCTTATCTTGTGACAGATGACCCCTCTCCGTTCTCCCCACTGGGAGTGCCACTCTGAAAGAAGCAGTTGTTTGGATGACAGCTGCCTCTTTGGTGTCAGGACAAAGTGGATGAGAGCAAGGATTGTCATCAGCCCGTCTGTGGGTGCTAATGCTAAGCAAGAGCATAACTTAACAAAAACTCTGAATAAACAGATCCTGTCATAAATTCTCCTTGGGGTCTTTGCAAATTCTGAAGCTGCCACGCTGAATGTGGTTAGAGATTTGCATCAGCTCAGTCCTGGATCATACTAAGGACTCCCCAGTAGCAGAATATCCAAGTTGTTCGCAGCAAGGCCTAACAACGTTGTACTGGTATTGGGTAGAGGTAATTTTCATCAAAGAAGCTCCTATGATGCTACGTTTTAGAGCTGGGGGAGCAAAGTGTTGATAACACACCAAGGTTTTAGTTATTCCTCTGCAGTGCTTACACAGAGCCAAGGTCTTCTCTGTTCCTCACATTGCCCCACCAGCAAGTACCAGAAGCTGGGAAGCCATACAGGCAGGACAGCTGACCCCAATGACCATAGGGATATCCCAGACTGTCTGATGGGATTCTCAGCAATAAAAGCTGCTGTAAAGGGGGAAGGAGGAGGGACAGTGTGGGCTTCCTGCTGTTTCTGACACAATGCTGGTTATTTTTGATTTGCCCCTTCTTTCCCTGCCTATTGTATCCAGAATCTCATGCATGCTGTCAGCCAGAAGAGTATTTGTAATGTCCATGGACAGTCAGGTGGATAAAAGGCCATTCAAGAACATGCCAGCAGTCCATACATGCACAACCCAGCTATTGAGGAGCAGATGTGAATGGAAAGGGGCTTTCAGCCTCATTACATAATGAAAACGAGTTAGTGCGAGGGACCTACCTGTGCACAAATGAGCTATCAACCTTATGCTGCAGTTTCACCACATTCATAAAGGCATCTTTCCTGCTTGTTCAGCAGCAGCTTCCTATTGCTCTCCCATACTTGCTAACAGTGCAATTCTGTGAATGTTGAGCAGTGCTGACCACGCTCACCTCCTGTTGTAGCTGGCAGGAGGACAGCACAATCCCTACCCTAGAGGATCACAGCCCTGACTCTCCAATGCAACATGGCTAATCTGTGTCCAGGTAGAGTAGGTTTCTATGGATATGCTTTGCTATTTCAATACCATAGGACTTGCCTTGGTTTTCCACTGCAGAGCCTTGTAAATACTTCAGATTTGAAATGGGTCAAGAGAGAAAGCAGAACTGCAACCCAGTGCTCCACTGGCTCAACTACTTCATGTCGACAGAAGCCAGAGAAATGTCAAATGTGACGCTGCTCTGATCCTGTAAATCAATCAGCTCTCTCACCTGACTTTCAAAATGCTGGGCTTTAAATACACCGCTTAGTTCAACTTACTCAGAGTGTGCTTTTGTTGATAGTGAACCCTCCTTTTTAGCAAACTGTAGTGGCCATAGCCAAGGGGACAGCCACAGCTGCTCAGCCACGCTCAGGCTCACCCACTCATCTCAGAGGACTCTTGCTGGGCACTGTGCACCGTGAAACTCCTTCTGTGTCCGGAGAGAAATCCCTGGGCCACGATACAAGAGACATCAAAAGCTATCCTACGTATCTCTTTGCCCTAAAACGGCAATTGGAACTGACTTTGAGCTCCACCTCCCTCGCTTCTCTTTGCCAGCACAATGAAACAGCCGCTCTGCATCGCCCGCCCCTCTCCAGAGGTCTAGGGGTGGGCATCCGCCTCCCCTCCTCCAGGAGCAGCCCTGCGAGGGGACAGGCCCGGGGGCTTTGCAGGCTGGCAGCTCCCCGGGGACGAGCACGGGGATGGCGCCAGGGCCACCTCCTCGGAGCCTGCCCGGCTGCTGGATATTTATAGCGGCCGGGAGGAGCCAGGGAACGGGGCCAGCCTCCGCCGCCGGCCTCGCCCCGGGCCGCAGCCTGGCGCGGCAGCAGCAGGACGGGAGCTGGGGGTGAGCGGGGAGAGCTCGGGGGGGGCGATGGGGATGGGGCTGCCGGCAGAATGCGGCCCGCCGGGGAGATGCAGCCCCCGCCCCCCCGAGGTGGCGCAGGGCAGGGGGAGAGCTGCAACCGCAGCCCCCCGGGGGCTGCCGCCCTCCAGCGGAGCCGGCCCCACGGGGCTGTTCTGGGGAGAGCCTCCGAAGGGCTTGGGGGGCGGCGGGGGGAGCAGCTCGGTGCCCTCGCCCTGGGAGAGGGCCGTGCGGCGGGTGCTGAGCGCTGAGTGCTGGTCACAGCCTGCGGTGGCTTCACCCTTTGCCCGCATGGCATTGCAGGACGGGGTGGATTTCATTTCGAGCCCTGTGCCAGCACGCATGTGCCTTGCCCTAATGATCTTCCGCCCTGCCACTCCCCAGCAGATGCCCTTTGCTTGCCCCAGACATCTCCAGCACGTCTCGTGTTGAGCCAGAGGGGCACGTGGTGACCCGGCACACTCAGGATGGCAGCTCCCGAGAGGTTCAGTGCTGCCCACCCCGGGGACCCCCAGCCTGGGGACCTGATCGAGATCTTCCGGCCGGCTTACCAGCACTGGGCCCTCTACCTGGGGGACGGGTACATCATCAACGTGACGCCCGTCGGTAAGGCTGGCGCAGCCCGGCAGGGTGCAGTTTTGGGGTGACTGGAGCCCTGCCTCCCTCCCGGGACAGGGGGTCAGTCCCCACGGCCTCAGCTCTCCTGACAGTTCCGTGATGAAACTGGGGAGGAGAGCAAGGAAGGGGCAGGGGCTGCAGAGATGTCTGCATTGCCCTGGGCCCATCTGTTAGCCCCTAATGAATTTAAACCCCATGTGGTGAAGCAGGGATGGGCTGGGTCTCCAGACCACCTCTGCAATGTGGGAACCTGCTCAGCACCACCCTGTGTGAGGGGCTTGGGCACCAGGGGAGGCCTGTGGCTCTGGGGTGGGGGGAAGATTGCTGTCTGCAGGGCTGTGTGGGTTCCCCCCCGAGGTCCTTTTGGGTTTTTGGTGTCCCCTTCACTGCTCCTGGAGATACACATGTACCCAGGGGCCCAGGGCAAGTGCTACAGAAGCCTCTTTTGGAGGCTTGGGTAGCTGTATTGGGCTGGCCTGGTTCACCCCGTGCCTGCCTCCCCCAGATGAGGGGCCCCCAGCCACACTGGGCAGCGCCAAGTCAGTGTTCAGCCGAAAGGCCCGGGTGAGGATGCAGCTCCTGAAGGATGTGGTGGGAAATGACACTTACCAGATCAACAACAAGTACGACGGCACCTACGCTCCCCTTCCTGTGGAGGAGATCATCCGGCAGGCTGAGTACCTCATCAACAAGGAGGTGTCCTACGACCTGCTGGGCAACAACTGTGAGCACTTCGTGACGCTGCTGCGCTATGGCGAGGGGGTCTCTGAGCAGGTAGGTGATGTGGGGGAGCCCCCGCACGCTCCTCTGGGCACCTCCTTGCAGAGTCTGCACAGAAGTTCCTGCAGCATAACCCCCAGACTGCATGGGGACAGCAAAGCCCCAGGCCAGGGCCCAAACCATCACAGCCTCACCACAGCCTCTGGGCCAGGTGGTTTGCTGTGGTCTGTCTGTAGCCTGGTAGTGCCCCTCTTGCTCAGCCCAAAGGTTAGGGCACAGGTAATGCCCCTCTCCCCTTCTACTTATAGGGCAATTGTCTCTTGCATTCACTTCATTGCCTTGATTAGCTCTGCCTGCTCTTCATTAGTGTATCTGGAGGAGAAAATGCTCATCACGTTGCCAGCCCACGTTTTGCTCCCCCTTTGCAGGCCAACCGAGCAATCAGTGCCATCGGGTTTGTAACAGCTGCTGCCGGTGCCTTCTCCCTGCTGGGCTTGTTACGGAGCCGATCCAGAGAGAGGCAGTACTGAGGGGCTGCTGGCAGGACACGGGACACGTGGTGGCCGTGGCCACCACCGAGACTCACTAACACCTGCGTGACCCTTGCTGAGGGCAGCACTAGCCTGTTTGCCACAGCTGCTTTCATGATGCTGCCTGCGATGATTTTTGTGCTGGTCCGGGAGCACTTGCAAGCAAATCCTCCATCCTCACAGCCCAGGGCTCTGCTGAGGGCTGGTACAGACTTTTGGCACACATTTCTACAGACTGGATCCTCTGGGCTTTCTGTGAATAACCTTTCTTAACCTGTGTGAAGAAACATTTTTACTTTTTTTTAACTTTTTTCTTAAACAAAAGTGATGCAAAACTATTGCTGACGGCAGTTGCGTGCCTTCCACCTGAGGGCCCATCCAGATGGAACCCCGGTGCTGAGCCAGCAGGAGAGGCACGTCCCATGCCTCAGAGCTTGCGCTGCTGTTCCCAAGCTCTGAGCTGGTCGTGTGAGGGCTGGAGGTGGTGTGGGGGGAGCAGGGCCTACAAGCTGCCTCCCTCAGATTGCATGTATAAAATGGGTGCTTTGGTTTGGGTGTGATGGTGCCTGGCTCTGTTTTCTGCTGCCTGTGAAAGTGTCCTTTTGCCTGGCCTCCCTGACTCCCTTTGGGATCCCAGGTTTGGGCAGTCTGACAAAATCCCTAGGTAGCTTCTCCTCTGGCAGCTGTTAGCCCCACACTGGCACCGCTGTGCCACTGAAGTTTCAATCTCCATCAGTGTAAATGCAGCAGTTGTTGATATTGGACATGACCAAGCTTACTCCTTGGTCTGCCGAAGGGCCGAGGTTTAAAGAAAGGGCACCATAGACTGCAGAGGCAGCTGGGAGCCTGCCTTTGGTTCTTCTATGACCAGACATGGAGCCCAAGCAGCGCATTGCTCCAGCACGAGGAAGATCCTCCTCCAGCCAGCAGAATGGCAAAGCCAGTGTCCCTGCATGCCTGCAGAGCGAGCTGTACATCCCCAAACCTACAGAATGCCATCATCGCCAAGGCACAGTGCTGACGGGTGGCTGGTTAGAAAAATGTGTGGTTTACTGTTCCTTACGGATAATATTGAGCTTGCATGTTTGGAACTGTGCTATTTGCAGGTTGCATATATATATAAAAAAAAAAAAGAAAGAAATCCTGTGTTGCCTTCACCACATGCAACTGCCTGGACTGTTATAAGAGATGGGAGTAAAAGCTGTCTGTAAGCAGCTTGCTATTTTTGTCTGCTCTTAACATGTACATAACTGGATCAGAAGCTTTTTTTAAACAGCAGTTGTTTCAATGTTTGAAATAACAAGGCCCAGCCTTCTGGTCGTATTTTGTAGTGCTCTCTATTGCTGTAATCAAATAAGATTCTTTTTAATATGGGAAAATGTATTGTAATAAAACTGAACCTGGACATCCTATTTTGGGTCCTGTAAATGTAACCAGAAGTTATTTTCAGGCTGTAGCGTGCAGCAGCGAGCACCAGCGCACATTAGCAGCTGCCTCTTGGTGGGACCTGGTCAAAGCAGGCAGCCATGGCTTAGCCCTGATTTCTGCCCAGTGTGCCCTGAAAGTGGCAGTGCCACGTGGCACAAAACAGAGGCCAGAACCTGGCTGTGGCAGGGTGCCAAGTGTGGGCTGAGGGCAGCTTTTCCTTCTTCCCCCCTTCAGCAGGGCCTCTCCCTGCCCAGCCCCAGCTTGTTGCTATGCTTGAACTTATACTTCCCGGCACTCAGCAGTTATGTCTGGTGAGGGAGGTTTAGGTCAGGACAGCATGGGCACCCTGTCACAGCTGTAATTCGCTCTGGAGTGGGGGGGAAAAAAAAAAAAAAAAAAAAAAAGAATTAACATCATACGTGGGATTTTTTTGTAGTGCTCAGAAGCTGCGGAGTTTCATTTATAGCAGGATTTTGCAATTGCATATGTGCTCCTCATTACGGTCAAGGTTAGGTCACTAGTGGGGCCGTGTAGCTCAGGAGGTGCATTGACAGGGTCTGGTGGAACAGCAGCCGCAGCCACCGCTTCGCTGTGCTCAGTATTGCTGGGCCTTTGTAGGAGGTGCTGGCTAGGCTGGAGAGCTGCTGTTGCCATGGAGTAGAGTCAAAGCTGTTATTTTACCAGCAAGTGAGAGAATAATCCTCGCCCTTGTTCCAGGGCACAGTCAGCCTGCCTCTGAATGGAGGGGTTTTCCAGGGAGTTCAGAAATCTGGGTGATGCAAGCACGGGCTGGTAAGTGCAGGCAGGGCAGCCCCATGCCCAGCTGCAGGCTCCCTCCTAGTCCCCGTGCTCGTAGCTGGGGTTAACGTAAACCTCAGCCATGTGTTTGGCTGCAAAGTTCTTTGTGTTTACTGGAGGCCAGTTTGGATCCCTCTGCAGCATCCTCTGCCATTTTCGGTACTGGCTCTTCGACTGGTACCCAAAGCAGGCTTTAATCAGCATCCAGAGGTGCTTGTTCTGCAGGAGGACGTCCTGTGGAGTGAGATGGCACAGCATCAGTGGAGGAGGACCAAAGCCAGCCCCCATGCCACGTGCCACCTCCATTACATCAAGAGAACACTGATCTCAGGCTGTTCTGCTGAAGGGGATAACCAAGGGACAAGTTTGTGTTTCCTCCTGGGGCTGTGGGAGACCTGGGAACGTGCTGCCCTGCAGGGGACAAGACCTAGCATTGGACACAACCCCATGCTTACATCCGGGGTGGCACAGCCAGCCCTGACCAACAAAATGCCACTTGTGAGCCCCTGGGCCTGCTTTAGGGCTTAGTCATTGCTGCACAAGCAGGTGCAGCTTCTGGCCTGGCTGCTTGCAGGGTGAGAGGGAAATGGTTTTAAAATCAGGGCGAAATGCCAGACCCGTGCTGCTCCCTCCTAGGCAGCTGTATGGCATTGCTCACTCTATAAAGGTCTAAGGGATGGGGTCTAAATTGTCTCTGGAGCTGCATCAAATGTATTTGATCAACACACAGTGAGTCTTGAGGGGAAAAAAAAGGAGAAGGGAAAAAAAGGTCCCTGAGGATTTTTGCTTCTGCAGGAGGAGAGCATGGTTGCGAATGAGGGAAGAAAGTCCCAAATGGACGCTGCTCCTGCTGCTCACCCAGGGGAGCAGCTGGCAAACAAATGCACTCACCTCTGTAAAAAAAGATATGCAGAAGGTAGCCAGGAGCATCAGTAAGAGATAAACTCTCCAGATCACAGGAGTGCACAGAAACTGTTGGAAAAGACATGAGCAGCAATTAGGTTTGAATGCCTTGCCAAGATTTGCATCTGTTCCTAATGATTTGAGAGGCTGACTAACATGTTCCTGATGGCATGCATGGAGGAAGCAGTAGGCAGCAACAGTAATTCCTTCTCACAGAGATCTTGGAGGGTTTGATGCCAGCTTCCCCCTGGCACATAGCTCTGTGACATCTCCACTACTGACACCGGTGCTGAAACCAGCAGATCGGGTGCCCAGGGCAGGATTTGGTACCCAGATATTCTGGGGAGCCACAGCCAATGTGCAATGTGTGCATGTCCACACTAACAGCAGATCTCTGCCTGCCTCCACCTGCTGTCAGACAGCTGGGTTCCCCTTATTGGGGTGGCACAGCTGGTGGCAGCCACCCGTCCTGTGCCCTGTGTCACAGCCCCACAGGGTGCTCATCCTGCTCCAGGAGGGGTGGCAGCAGCAGCCGTCCCTGCACGCTTGCTGCTCCAGCCAGCAAACCTCCAACATGCAAACCCACGCTCCGTGCTGTTGTGCTTTTCTGTTAGGAAGAACAGCTCAGCACGATATAAAGCGCTTTTTCTTCTTCTCCCCATTGCCACCCTGTCTGCAGGGGGGAGGAGGATTGCCTCGTTAATCAAGCCCTTGTTGGAGGGATGTTAGAGAAGTCTGAAAGGGCTGCCCAGTCAGCATCTAATCAGCAAATTCATTTCCAAGATGACTGTAGCTGTGGCTTGTGCTTTGTATGCTTATGTAAAGGGCAAGCAAAAAATGCATGTTTTGTTTGAGCTTACCTGCATGCCACGGTACACGGCATCAATGTCGGCGAAGAAGAGGAAGAGGCAGACTGCAAGCTGGAGGGCCAAGAGGACTGAAAACACATCTGGGGAAACAAGAGCATTGGTGGCCCAGGGAAAGGGGTGTTTTGATGACCAAACTCTGCAAATATGCTGATGGGAGCCCCAAGTACTAATGCTGTAAAACTGACAGCCTGTATTTTTTATTTTATTTTATTTTTGAGGCTACAAGAGCTGTGGAACTGCAGCCAAGAGGAGCTACTCCCCAGCAGCCTGTTGCAAAGCTCACCACCTGCACTGTTTTTCTTGCACAAGTGATTTTGCACTTTCAGATTACTAAACAAGCACAGGGATCTGCCTCAAAAGAGCTCTGCTGTGAGCCACCCCAGCATCCTTCCCCTGTGCTTGCTGCTCCACCTGCTCAGCTGGACACCTGGACAGCAGGCAGCAGAAAAGGCAGCTTGCTCTTGTGACTGGGTGCTTTGCGACTGACAAGTCCAGAGGTGAACAATGCTTGTGCCTTGCACACAGAGAGATTGTCTGGGTTTGCATCCTTTTCCAAAGGAGCAGGAGGCCATAAAGTAATGGCAAATGGCTCAGGGGTCCAGAGGTGCCAAAATCCCGGCAATTAGCAGGACCTGAACACCTAAAACTAGCTGGCAAATTGGGTCAACAGCCTCCTGCAACCTTCCTCACTGCCGGGGCAGAGAAGTGACAGGGCTGAGTGGGTGGCAAAAAGAAGGGAATTGCTCTTTGCTTCCTCCTAGTGATTGTTCCTGAAGCACAGAAGTGTGAGCAGATTCCTCAGCTGAGAGTCCTCTCTGCCCCAGGCTGGCTGCTTGCAGGGCAGCTTCTTCTGGCCTCACCTCTCTTCTGCGGGTGATCAGGGCTCAGCAAAATGGGTTTGGGACCTGCCTTTTGACAAAATACCTAATGAAATCAGCTCTGCTAAGGTTAAGCAAAATCCTGTCCTCTCATCCATGAATAAAAAGCTGCAATTGCAAAGGAGCTATCAGTCAGCTGGGGCCTGGTAGGGGTAAACCATGTCTGCAAAACTCAAACAGAAAATGAAAGGTTACTGCAAGAGGATTTTAACAGTGATATTATCACAAGTTTTCTTTCTCATCGCTAGGAATGGAAGTCAGGCAAGGTAAGACTGCATCTCAGAGGAGCTCTTTTTGATGTGGGATTTTGAAACAAATACATCTGATCCTTATATGCTATGTGTGTTCTCAGTAATACCCAGTTCTGCACTAAACCCAGTACATCATCTTCTGGAAAGCACATACTTTCCAAGATGCAGTCTCCTTTTTCAGCTCTGCTGCTTCTTTTCTCAAGGAGGAAGCTAACACGCTGTGCTCAGTGTGCTTTTTTAGAGACGGGGAAGTAGGAGCTCGGATACACAACAATTATATTGCATGCCAGTCACTGGCATGGGTACAGAAAAAGCCATGGCATCCCTTCCCTAGCAGCCTCTCCTGCCATGGTTATTTTGGGACAGGGAGGCATCAAAGCACACATAACTCCAGCTCTACTCACAGTTGGTGTAGATGGGTTTCCGGAAGGGCTTTCCCTTGGAAAAGACAAAGGCCACAATGATGCAGTTGATAGTGGTCAATGGCCACAGTGTCGTGTCTTCGTAACTGAGGACAGTGCTCTGGGCACTGCTGGTACCATTCCCCTTGGGGCTGGTGGCAAGCACAGTCTGGTTCTCCAGAGAGCAATGTCTGTAAGGTAACGCTCAGCATTTTGTCCCTGCTTTCTCCTGCAAGAGTGAGCAGCAACAGCAATTCCCTCCGCTCTCCTACCCAGCCTACCATAACTGCCAGATATCACCCACAGGAATGAGAAACATATTTAAAAAACAAACAAAATCCCAGAAAACAGCTTAATCCCTGCCCCGTGCCAAAATCTCATCTCCCAGGCGAGCAGTGAAAGCAGTGCTTAAGACACAGTGATGAGGACGCGTCCCCCAGCTGCCCGCACACCACACTGGCAGCGCTCAGCCTCTGCACGGTGGGCAAGGGCTGCAGCTGGGCCCTTGTGTCCAGGAGCATCCCCATTGAGTCACCTTGCTGTGCCCCTGCCCGCCTTGTTCTGCACCATGGTGGGATGCTCACTGATACATCATAACTTGGCTCTGGAATATGGGGAGGGTTTTTTTGCATTATGCAAACATGCAAAATGAGCCAGCTCCCAAACCTGCAACCATTTTAAAGCCAAGAAAAGTTCAAGAAAACCCCAGGCTCAGGGCTGTGTTTTTTTGTTGTTTTTTGTTTGTTTGTTTTATTCCAGCAGAGCTTTGCAGCCGGGGGAGGGCTGCAGAGGGGTTCAGGGAGCCATCATGTGCCCAAGGCTGGGCTGGCCCCACAACGAGAGCTGCAGGCTGGGGGTCCTGGGCAAGGAGAGTGACTCACCTCCGGCTGGCCAGCGCTACATACCAGGGCTGCTGCTTCACCAGAAGGAAGCCACAGGTCTGCACGGTTACAGTGAAGCACACGTTGAGGACGACAGAGAGCAGCAACGGAGGAGAGATGAGCTGGCCGGGGGGGCGGTAGGGTGCCAGCTTTGGATAAGCTTCGGTCAAGCTCACTGGAGAAAAACAAATGGTCTTTGTGGTCAGTAGCAGTGCAGCCCACCAGCAGCCCTCTGCACTCGCTGGGCAAACAGAGCCACATGCAGATCCCCCATCCCAACATCATGGGTGAGAAATGCAAGCCTGGCTCTAACAAGCAGGCAAGAAAGGGCTTTATCTTCACTGTTTTCCATCTGAACCCTCTCTGAATCCTCCCCTCCCCAGGAAAACACACAGGGAAGATGGGGAATATCACCCCCACTTGCAGGCGGGGATTCCCAGGGGAGCCCAAGAGCCATACTGGGTCTCATGCTGGGACCATGCTGAAGCTGGAGTTACGCTGAACCCCGCTAGCAGCCACCAGAGCAATTGCTGCTCTTCCCATTGAGTCTCACATTCAAACCCTATCAATTCTGTAGATTCCTGTACCTATGTTTGCAAATTACTATGAGCCAAATGACACGCTCTGTGCCCAAGGGATTGCTCTACCACCGATGGTTATGGTGTTAGTGACAGCAGATCATGGCTCCTCATTTTAATTTTTGTTGGAAAAAGAAGCTGACTATTTGAGTATATCAGGCTCTCCAACAGACACAGCAGGCTTCCCCCAAGTTGCTTACTTGTTAGGCAAACCAGAAGGGTAATGACAACATCTTGTATCAAATACTGGTGATTCCCAAAGATTTGCAGCTGCTGGAACAAAAACACAGAAGAGCCCACCTGACTACCGATGTCAACTTTGAGGACACCAACTGTAGCACCAGATGCCATTTCAGAGCAGCAGCATGCCAGGAACAGCATCCTCACCACCCTGATGCAACCTATGAGCATGAGTGAGCCCTTGTGGGTGACCCAGTGGGATGTGAATGTTTTCCAACCTTCTTCCAGCAGACACCAGTACCTATGGACCACCCAGACCAGGTCACACACCCCCAGCCCGCAGTAACCACAAGCACAGCCAGAGCTTCACGTTGTGACAGGCTTGAAACATCTTTGGGTAGGAGGGACATGGACGCAGTACATGCAAACTAGTGGCTGTGGAAGCAGGGTTATTTCGTCATTCAACTGTTCTGATATTAACTGAAATACTTAATGTACTGAATTATTATTCAATTATCCAGCTTTTCACATCTTCAATACTTTATCCTTACTCCATCTTACTCCTAGAAATCCCATATGCCTTCTTTCCCCTGCTTAGTAATATCACTCAAGATGAAAACCTGTAGTGAGCACAGCATACTGATAAAAGATTGGCATTAAACACTTACCCAAAACAGCAGAGCAGTACCAACAAACTGAATCAGGCCATACAGGGTGAGGTATTTAACCACAGCAAAGGAAGAAACCAAAGCAGCTCGACCTTCCCTGCTCAAACACAAAACAAAGCTAAAAAACCCCTAACCCACCCAGTATTGGGGTTTTAGTGCCACAGGCTGTTTCTGCTTCTATGGAGAGTAATTCCTTTTGTTTAGAATCCTTAAGAAGAATTGAAAATAGTTTAAATTCCATAGGCATATTCTGGCCTTAAGATAATGCAGAGCCACCTAAGTACCCCTCATCTGCAGCGTTTTGTTTCTTTGTGTTTATTCTCCAGCTACAATTTTAATACCTGGCTTAAGCTGCTGCTTTTTCATTTCTAATTTGTTCAACAGTTCTGGGAATCAAGTGCATTGCTATATAAAGAAGTAATTGTCTTTTCATACATTTGGCTAAATGGCATTATTCCTGGCTGCTCAATGACTGCATACAGCATATGGATATCAAATTTTTAAAGTAATGACAAGAAAATCTGTCCTGTGGTTACTGTAATACCTGCCCTCTTGTGTGACTCGACTCTTGTACTTGTTCCAAAAATATCATCCTGTATGGGTAACACTCACAGTACTGGAATTTAAGGGTTATAAAAAAAAAAAAAAAAAAGGCAAGAAAAAGAAAAGCCCCTTATGCTTTATTTTATGCAGTTACTGGGAAACAATTAAGTTTGGTTCATCAGCATCTTTCAGGGTAGCATGTGCACACAGCTGTGTGTGTATGTATATATTTTTATACACACACATTATAGCCATAAATTCTTATTTTTCGTTACCAAACTGTCTCAGGAACCTGCACACGGCTGTACAACTCACGCTTGCGACCCCGCACACCAAGCTCAGTGCAGGCAGCAGCCCAAGACAGCACAACTGACCTGATCAGCTCTGGCACACACTGGATGTTGGGGATCTGGGAGGTGAAAGGCGAGGCCACCGATGCCTCCTGCTCTGACAGTGATATCCCCGCATGGGCCATTTTCAAAGCCTGAAATCCACAGAAGGAGGAAGCTGGAGATGCGTTCCCCCCTCCCACACACAAACACACACTTTTAGTGGTGCTTTACAATTTTTGCTTCAAGTGTCTTTTGTAATTGATCTTCCTCTATTCTGTGGTCCGTCTGATCTCATTTTCCAGATATTTTTCGTTCCCTACAGCTTAAATACTTTGTTTGTTCATTTAATCCCATTGTACCTATTTACAATTCTTTGAACTACCCTGTATGCTCTGTCTCCCACGCTGGAGTTTGTGCATACCTCTCCTGTTAACAATCTGCTAAGCTATTTAAATTAGCATTTTATCCTCCTTCTACTCCTTTCAATCTCCTGTTCATATTTCTTTTATTGCTCTCTTATAAGATCCCTGTAACCCAGCCTTGTCACCTCCGCTTGAGTGATTGGGAGAGGGCTATAGATGACTTTCATCAAACCAGCTAATGCATTGTTATAAAATTATATTATGATAACATATTTATCACAATAATATAATAGATAATAATTATATTTTATCATTAACATAATAAACTTAGTCTAATTTGCAATTGTAAAATTTGAACAAACATGCAAGACATTCTAATTTCTGGAGGGAAAAAAGACTTCTATTATGTGTGCACACATAGGTAGTATTTTATAACACACTGACCGAGCGTACCCACAAGCTAATGTGGGAAACACTGGTGACAAGTTGTGCCAGGCAGCATCTCATCACAGTGCTCCCTAGGTTGAAAGAGATGAAACTTAAGGAAAGGGGCAGATTTGCTACTACATACCCCACAGTCATTGGCTCCGTCACCACACATGCCCACATAGTAACTGTTGGAGGAATAAGAGGGAAAACACTGATGAAAGGAGGGAAAATGGAGGAGAGGGAAGGTCTTTGTAGGTGCTAGAGTCTGGCTCAGTGTTTTTTATCTGAGCCTTGCTTCCTGCAGGCTTCCATGCTGTGATGAAGCAGGGGCTGAGGCCACAGAAAGGCCTGCATGGGGCAGGGGACTGGGACAGCACCGGTAGGGCCAGTTACTTCCCTCATCTGGATTCAAAAAGAAAGCCAACAGAACCGTACTTGAGTTTCTGAAGCTCTTCCACAAGGCTGGATTTCTGGCCAGGAGACATTCTAGCAAAGACAGTCGCATTCACCAATATCTGCAGGACAGAGCAATGGGCTGTCTCAGGCAGGCATTTGTGCCCTGCCACCCCGCTGAGGATAGATCAGGGCTCCCCAATGGGTGCCTGACACAGTCCTCTAATGCAGTCTTCCTGCACCAACCGTGGTTTTGTTACACTTAGGATAAGGTTTCTCCTAATGTCATGTTCAGTGGGCTCTAGTTTCTGCCTTGCCCCTCCATGGGAGACCAGCGGTCACCACAAGCTCTGCAGCAGCCTTGGCGCAGCCAGGTCTCATATCTGCTCCCCTGGTGCAGCACAGATGGCTGGTGACAGTGGCAATAACACTGCTCAGCTGGGGGTTTTTCCAACCTGTCCAGAGAAGTTCCTCTCCCAGCACCAGCTATTTAAAAGGAGGGTGACAGACACTAAAGATTTCTGCTGCTAGGTGTGGGTATTTCATGCTCCTGTTGCCACTGCTGAACAGAAAACGTTGCCAGCTCTGGCAGAGATATATGAGAATGGGGTTGATGTTTTTAATTAAACTGAAATGCAGGAGGTGACTGCAGAGTAACTCCACTGTGCAGCTGCTCATGGCACCTCAGCCACCCTGGTCAGCCGAGGGCTCAGCAAATGCAGAAAGCCAGCTGTTGGGGCTGACCTTGAGGCACACCAGGATGCTGCTGAGTGATAATGCTACAGGTACTGACAGAAAAATACCTTTCTCCAGCCAGAACACTACTTTCCTTTACACATAACAGGGAGTACAAGCAAGTGCTTTGTTTCCTCTGAACTTACTTTTGGCAGCAAGCTGTAGAAGTGCTTTACAAGAACCTGGTAGGATTTCCCATTCATGGCAAAATGGTAGTCGCAGCTTTCTCCATCCAAGTTGATCTTTTCCTGGGCATTAGCACATACCTCCGAGAAATAAGACAGCATTTAATCTCAGACTGAGGTGACCATGAAGCCTTGGACCCCAGGACTGACCCATCTCTGGAGCTGCCCCTGTCCTGGTGACAACAGGCCCTGAGGTGTCACTCAGCCCATGGCAAGGGCAGCGTCCCTGCCCTTGGGCAGCAATCCCCCTCCTGCTTTGTATCCAGCTCCGCTGATGGCCCCCTGCCACACCACACTGTTGCCCACCAGACAAACAGGGACACAGCATCCTTTCTGCAGTCCTTTCCTGTAACTTCAGGCCTGGCAGCGCTTGATTTTCTAGCTGTGTTCCCACAGCTAGAAAATAGCTGTTGCCCATACCTGTTAGCCACAGACGGCTAGTTTAAACACTGAAGTTTGGTCCAGCAAATTGTCTCACAGACAAGTATTTTTAAATGCATTAATTAGGCACATTTCAGGCATGAAAGAAGCAGCAACTGCATCTGCAGAGCATTACCACTTATTCATGTAGTTATTCTGCACATTATCCTGAGCAAAGAGTCTCTATATTAACTATTTCTCCCTAGCAGGTGAATGGTCTATATCACGTCCCATATACCCTGAGGTAAGAACCAGTCCTTTGTACTTCCTCCCTTCCTCAAAGCTGCTTCAAAACGCTCAGCAAGGAACCCATACCCCAAAAGCCAGCTATTAGACATCAAAGCTTTGTTAATTCATCCTGGCATCCAACAGCAGCCCCCCCAGCTGCACATACAGGGGCAGCAGCTGTGCTTGCTTTGCTGTCTTCTGCCAGCTGCCAGGCAATGGAAGCTGGAGCAGAGCCCTCTGGTTCACTTGCTTCGATGATGATGACTTTGCTGGCCTTGGGAATCATTTCCGCGCTCCTGGCCACCATGACTGCTGTCTGGAGGTTGTCTCCTGCCAACGATAACAGAGAAGCTGGCCATTTGTGTCCTCTGTCATGCCCTAGGTGGGGCCTGTGGAGCTGCCGTGTGATGAGGATGCTGGAGGAGCAAGTCATTCCTGCACTGCTCCTGTTCGCTGTGGCTGGAGCTGGGGGATTCACCTGTGACCATGACACTCCTGATGCGGGCGGCAGCCAGCTCCCACAGCACAGACTTCGTCTCCTGCTTCAGGCGATTCTCCATCACCAGGAGACCCAGGAACGCCAGCCCGGACTCCGCCTCCTCTCTTGGGGCAAGGACAGAAACACAGGTGCTGCTGTGCTCAGCTGGAAACAGGCTTGGCTATGCAGTGAAATGCAACTGGCACAAGTTCAGTGCTCTACAAGCACCAGCATTTCTGCAGCTTCAGCCAAGCTACGGGTCCCCTGCCTTGCGGTCCCCTGGAAGGAGCAGCCCAGCCAAGGTGCAGGCAGGGAGGGAACAGAGGTCTGCAGGACCAGGCTGACTGAAACCTGCAGGCTACAGCATTCAGTATGGCTTTCTATCACTGTCCCAATCCATGGCCATACAGAAGCACAATTACTAGCTTTCATTGCCCTTTGATAACAGCTTCGGAAATTCAGCTCAGTGAGCTTTGCAAGAGCAGTAGTTAATTGCAAGGCAATTAACAGCATAATCAGCATCTGCTGAGAGGAAGGTGTGATGCAGCTCAGCTTCCCCATACGCTTCCATAAGCAGGAGAGGAAGGGGAGGGCTGGGTCAGGTCCTAACAAGCTGGTAGGGAAACAAGCCCGCAGAGATGCTAGCAGCTCCTCAGCACATCTTACCTCTCCAGGTCACTCATGTCTACATCCTTTCCTAGGCTTAGTACTTTATGGGCCAGCGCGATAACTCTGAAGCCTTGGCTTGTGTACGTCTTAAGCTCCTTTAAGAAATCAGCTGGGACTGTTTACAGGAGAGAAGTGTCATGGTTAGAATATTCCATCCTTACTGACTGCTCCTCTGGGGTTAAGCCTGCCCTTTAACACACTGTAGAGCCTTACAGTGCTCAGCTTTGTCATAGGAGTCAGTTAAGGCTGTGTAAGTGACAGTTCAAATAAGTGATCTGTGCATCCATTTTCTACTTCTTAAATGCATGTTAAGGTGCAGGTAGGTATGCCTGTTACCGGGCAGAGAAAAAAGGACTGATTCCATCATTCTGATCTGAGCTTTACAGCATACACGCTGAGTACAGCTCAGGGAGTTGTTTTTATGTTCATCCCTTAGTGGGAAATTTCTCCAAAATTCTGAATTTTAAATTCTGATGGTTCCAGAAAAAAATAAAAATTAAAAAAATCTCTAAAAGCAGAGTTCCTTTTAACTTTGCAGTATTTTGTAATCACTATGTACTGCAATCACAGCTTTACAGTGTGGTACCTAATTATTTATTAAGCTGTAATCAATACAAGAACAATCAAGACAGGAGGAGAGGAGCTATTTAGAAACCTGAGAAAGTGGAACAATGTTTTTAAAGATATCTTTCCTGCTGATGCTAAATTGTTTGGAGGTTTGTGTTATTGGAACTTACATGGCTTTAAACTAAGTTTTTCCATTGTCCCTCAAAACCATTTTCACCTGTTTTCAGGTCATTGCCATCTCAAATAACAAACAACAGAGATGCAGACCACTGGTTGGCACCCTTCCGAAGTATTCAGTGAATATGACCCAAGTTTTAAGTTTGCAGGCAAATTGGAGAACAAGCCTATAATATTGCTCTCACACACACAAAAGAAAAGCCTATGTTTACTTGCAGAGGGAGGACGGAAGTCCTGGCTTGAGTGTTAATAGCAATTATCCTTAATAATGGTAATTTGCATGTCCACAGCAAGTTTCCCATTGCTGAGATTTAAAGCCTTTGTAAGCTGGGTCAATAACTCGATGCTGAATTTACAGGTCAATAAATTAACAGAAAATTTAAGGACTCATGCAGCACAACAGAGTGGCTGTGACACATGCAATTACTGCCATCCTACACCTTCTCTGGGTATTTTGACATACCAACGCTATTTACGAGCTGTATCTTCAGCTGATGCCTGTCAGCTGGGTGATGTATAGCAGCTGAACCGCAGGCTGTGCATCTCACTAGCTGCTGGGCTGTGTGCATCCTAGCTCACAAACAAGCTTATTTGTATAGTTAACTAATGATATTTAACTTCTGTACTGACCCCAGACTTGTTTCTGGGTTGAATTGTACATATGTAGAAGCAGAGTGAGTGCTGCAAACCTTGCTAACACAAGGTCTGGCTTGGATTAAGTCCAAACAAAGACTGTAAAGGTGCCCTTCCCCACATCTATACCAGTTTCTTGTCTGCATAAGCTGGACACTATTTCTGGTGCTCCTTTCATGTACAAGTCATACTGTTCCTCTCCAATCTTCTGTGAAACAACAGACATCCTCTGCAATCCAGAGGAAAATGGGAATTGATGTAGGATTGCTATTCCTTCCACAGGAGCCTGGAAGAGGTCAGGAAAAGGAGATGTTACTTAGGGGGTTGGTTCATAGATTACACAAAGCAAATCCATCCTGAGCTTCAGCTCATTTGAGCCTTTCTGGCTTAGGTGATTTATTATTGATAGGAGACAATTTTAGTATTTTCTGGCTGTAGGATCAGATCACTGATAACAAGTTTAGGAACCACAGTTTCAAAAACAGTGGCTTCCTAGCATACTTCACAGGAACCTCAGCGTTTTTCTTAATATTCAACTTGTTTTCTGGGCTTTGTCCCAGGTTTTCTCTTCGCAACCACATACTGATGCAATATTCCTGGTGTTACGGACAGAGAAACCGAAAATTGATGTTACAGTGACATTACCAAGGGAACAGAGCAATGCTAGAAATAAGATTGTTTTCCATGTTGCCACAGCACTATCTTTGTGGTACTGCTAACAGAAATCACCCCTCTTCTGCTGGGTAGAAGCTGTCTGGGTTAATGTACAGGCTGGAAACGTAACAAATTTCAGCCATCAAAACATGGAGCTCCTGCCTGGATTTTCGAGAGATGGGGTGAAGCAAACAACACCATGCTTTGGGGTGAGGCTGGTGAATCTGTCAGTGGGCTTGCACAACCATTAGCAGCAGACTTGTCTATGCTCCTAGCTGCAGTGCCCCGACCCTACAGTGCCTCTTCCTGCAGATAGTCCTGCTTTAGACATTTTTCTAGATTGCAAGCTTTCTTTACAATGGTCTCCACTTAGACTGGTCATAAAGCTTCATTATGTCAGCAGTTTACTGGGTGAGGAAGCAGAGGTCTGTATCTGTTATTAGTGCAAATAGCAGAGCTGGAAATAAGAGGGTTTTAGGCACAAGAGCCCTTCTGGAAGTGAAGCTCAGGGGCAGCTCCCCCATTTTAATCAGAATCTGCTTTTCTGGTCCTCAGCTTCCAGGCACTCTGTTCACAGGAAAGATACACCACCAGTAGCCCGGTTAAACAGTGCATGTACTAGAAGCTTCACAAGCTGGATGTTGAAAGCACAGAATATTCATTCCCAGAAAGCCAGACTCACACTGCTGGCCTTTGGCCCCGGTCTAATGATGCAGGTGTGAAGAGCACCAGCCCCATCCTGAGACATGTTGTCTATCTCCTGTACAGGAAAAAAAAAAAAAAAAAGTTATTTCTGATGTTCCTTTTTTTTTGTATTTTTTGGCTTCACACCTGTCTGTTAAAAATAGGGATGGCAGCACATGACAGCATGTTTCCCCTTTGCTGTTGGCACCCAGCTGCCACAGTGTTTTGTTGTAATCTATGAGGTCTTTCTATCCATCATCACTGACAACATCCCTGCAGTCCTGTCCTTAGCAGAAGCCTACAGGGCACTGCATCTTTAGACTTGATGAGAGCAAAAAACCTGTGTCAAATTTTGTTTTCTCTAAATTCAAGTCCTGCAGAAATTTAATGTCATAGCAACAAAAGGAAAGGAGAACTAATCCCTATCTAGCTGGTTTTATCTTCCAGTCTCCTGCTTTAAAAGATTCTCACTGATGTTCTGTGCAGAAACAGAGTGGCAGTTTTAGGTGTAGGATGCTTTAGCCCTCCATCTCTGCTACTTTGTGTACTGCCAAGGTTCATTCCCCCTCATTGCCCCCTTCTGCTGTCGTGCGGCTCTGCTGCTGCTTGTCCTTCCACCAGCCCAATGCCCTCCCGCAGTGCTTCTGCGAGAGCTGCATCTCTTATTTATTGATTAAAGTCTCTTGAGGAAAACCTTGAAGGAGAAGAGATGATGGGGCAGTTAACTGCAGTGACCCCAGAGTCCTTGCAGGCTGGGATGGGGAGAAGCAGCACCTTTCCTTCAGTGCCTCTCCTCCCCCCACCGCCCCCAGCCCAACCCTCCCCATCACTGCAGGTGTGCCCCAAGGCTCAGCCTCTCACCCCCTCCCCAGCTGTCTCTGTCTTGCTGTTCATTAAGCCTTAGGCTCCAGCCCTGGCTTCTCCGTAGGGATGTCCCTTTGTTAATCAGAGAAAACAGCCCTCAGCACAAGGGCACAAAAACCTGCCCGCATGCTTCCTCTGCTGGCCTGTGCTCTGCATGTAGCCAGCAGCGCAGTCTGAGCCCCTGCTTCCAGCAGCAAGGCTCCCCCTCTGCTTCATTACAGTCCAACATTTCCAGACCAAATTAAAAGAGCAAGCACAGGGTTCCCTAAGGAAAATGATTGCTGGACTATGAAAAAAATAAATAAATAAATAAAAGTTGCAATGCTGCAGATCTGCCATGAGGTTAGTAGGGATAACAGCAAATTCCAGCTGTTATGACCAGGAGTTAAAGGGGTTCCCCTACAGACATGCCTTTGAGCTTGGCCTTGACCTGGGGGCTGTGCTTTGGAGGTTGCAGAGGACACAAGTCACGTTACCCAGTGCGTGCCCTCAAACATTTTCAGGTCCAGTGGATCTCCTTGAATCTTCTTATCCAAAACTACCAGGGAATGGCAGCTCGCCATGGCTCCACACACAGGTCCCCAGGGCAGAGGAATGCTGGATGGAAACTTGTGAATTTTCTGAAACCTGGTTAAAAGCAGAAGGTTAGTGGGACTGATAAAAAAGAAGGATGCAGAGAAGCCCCCAGCCTGCACATACAGGTGCAGCTTTGCTGCATTTAGTGGTGCTGAGCCCCAAAACAGCAAGCAATGTACTGTCCTACCCTTCCTTCTGATAACAGCTCAGGGGCACTAAGGAGGCCAAAATGTCCCCAGTAATTAATTGTCATGAGTTCAGCTTGATGCAAAGTAACTGAGAAGGGAAAACAGAGGGGCTGGTACAGGCCTGCTTAGCAATTGCTGTTTGGTATTAGAGCAGAGGAGACACTATCAGAAAGAAAACAACTTGCAGCAGAGATCTCCAAGGCATTTAGCAATATGGCTTTGGAGAGCCTCCACTTCCACTGGTAGATCTTCCATCTGCAAACCCACAAACACCAGCTGCTTGTCCCTCACCTTGGTTTTAAAAAATGGGTAAGCCAGGCTTCTATTAAGTTACTTGAGGCACACTATTAAAGATCCATGTCCTGATTTATTTCTGTGGAAAGCCTTGAGATTTATTTCCTCCCTGGCCCTGCAGTACAGGCTGAGCACGTGTGCTGCTGGGCTGGGTGAAGGCTCTGTTATTTCACCATGAAAGTTATTTCTCAGAGTCTTCTCACAGACACATTTTTTCCTTCTAAGAAACTGGCTGGCTGACAAGCTGCGTCTGCCAGTCCAGAACACAGCCCATTACCATTTAGGCTGGCATGTTAAGGAGAAATTTAAATAAATTTTATTTACCTTTGATCACCACTAGCATCCCCTGTTTCTAAAACAGGCACAGAGAAATGCATCTGGAAGCAAGCAGCATGACAGCTCGCAGCTCTATTAAAAGGAACAATGAATCCCAGGACCTGTCATTCCTCTGGGCCATCAGAGTCTGTTCTGTTTACAGCAAATTATACCTTGTTCTCAGGCTGGTCATAATTGGCTTATTAATTAATTAATACTTGAGAGACACCATGAAAATGCTAAACAACATAAAACCAACAAACATTTGTATCTTATTAAACATACAATGGGATATTTTGCAAGTGGAATGAAATTCCTTTACTGTCATTGCCTCACGGTATTCAGATTAGCTGACAGCTAGTCTTATAATGTGTTTAAGAATGTGAATATTTAAGAAAGAGTAATTATGTAAATACACTAACAAGATCAACACAGCCAGCGATAGCTCCTCCTTGCATTCTGGCAAGCCACCAGCACTGGTTCCCAGCTGGGCATAGATTTGACATGTCAGCAAAGGCAGACTTATGTTCTGACACCTCACAGAGTTCCTTATTACAAGGATTTATTCTGATATACGGGTCCAATTTTGCTCTGCTGCCCACATGAGCAGACACTACCTGCAAGGCTACCTTGGTGGAAATTCCTCTGGCATTTTCCTGCCTCCTGGGGGGCTCCCAGCCCATCCAACATCCCCTGCTCAGCATGGCCTCCCTGGGGCACTGGATGGGCACCAAGAAGGGACCATGCTATCTGCCTGCGGTTTGGTCCTGCTGGAGGAGTATTTTATCAGTTGACACTTATTAATCTCTTCTCATTAATTTGCATCAGATAGCAATTTTCTCTCTGTCCTTTGAGGAAGTATTGGGAATGTGATTTTTCTCCCACAATGAATTAATCCTATCATTCATTATAGCATGATTATCTCTGTGGTGTTGAGGTAACTTATATATTAACAGCAACTAATGAAATCCAGGAGTAGATATGGGTGTGTGATTTGTCCTGCAAAAGATTAATATTTTGAGTTGGCATAACATGCAGGCTGCACTGCAGAGCTGAAATCTGTTATTGTATTTTAATAATATGAATTAAATAGTATAACTCTGGATATAGTCAAGTTTAATATTTGCATACTGGATATCTCTTGAGGCTTTCAGTGCTCCTTGGGCTTGGATTTGAGATGGAGCATGCCAGAGCTTTGAGGGAGTCTGTAATGACACCTAAGCTTTGCAGGTCTGATCTGTGGTCTCATGGATTTTTGCAGTGTTTACAGAAGGTAGGCGAGATTTGACAGGCACTGAAGATGGCAACACTTCATTTCAACAGAAGGAGCATTATCCTAACCCTTAAAGGATGAAAGGTTTATTGAACAGATTAAGAATATTTATTGAACTATGCTGCGGATGACATAATTGAAAAGCTCTGTGCATATTCTCCACATCCCCATGGGGTAATTAAAAGCATTCACGCTACTGCTGGCTTCTTGACCAAGCGTTTGCCTTGAATTAGCAGCCGCACTCACCACTATACCAGCCACTGTACTTGCAAAGAAGAAGCTGAGCAGAGGGCAGGGATCTTCATCCCGTCTCCCCCAAGCTACTCACCTCTTGCTGCATGTTCTTTTCTGTCTCCCCCTATCCCATGCAACCACCTCCCTGCCAGCCTGACTGCTAGGCAATACCTCCACACTGGAGATGGGTTCCCACTAAAGGAAATCCTTCCTTACCTGCTTCCCTCAGAAGGCAGGACACCCCACAGGTCCAGTCCATCTTCTGTCAGTGTGCCTGTCTAAAATGAGATAAACGGTCATTACCCTTTTCCTGCCCACCCCATCCCCTGACACATCCCCAGAGCTCCTTCCTGGGCAGTGTAAGGAAAGCCTCATGCCCCCAGTGTCACCCTGCCCCACAAGCACCTGCAGAGGATGTTTTCATGGGGGCAGGTGAAGGGAGATTGAGGGGAAATAAGAAAATAAAAATAAGAAATAAAATAACCACCGTGCATCCCCCAGCATCTTTGAGTGCCCCAAGAAGTGCCTTACTTTGTCAAAGCAAACAAGATTGATCTGCCCACAGATATTAATCCTCTGTGGAGTGATGCAGAAAATCTTCTTTTTCTTCAGTCTCCTTTGGGCATAAACAGTGCCTGTGGTCAAGGCAGCGGGGATCGCGGGAGGCACAGCCACGGTGAGGAGGAGGAGGGCCATAGCCACTACTTCTGCCACCGGCTTCTGCAAGCAGCCAGAGCAACAGGCGGTGGGAGGGGGGCAACAGCCCCCTGGGGTCCCTCCTGCCACAGAGCAATGCACCCCAAGCTCTGACCATGGATTTATTCTGCTTCTTTCTGTCCCCTCCCCCCCCCCCCCCCCCCCCCCCCCCCCCACACTTCTGGAATCAGCAGACTTGACTGCAGAAGCAGAAGATACTCCAGCGGCCTCGGAGCTGGCGTGCAGCCTGGGGGCATCGCCCATACTTACTTGGTGATACATGAACACGCACACAGTGTAGATCAGTCCCAGCACTCCGATGGCAGAAAGGCCTACAATGAACTTGAAGGCATCTCTGTAGAGCTGGAAGTTCATGGGCTTGGGGTAGAGGATGGATCTCACCAAGTCACCTTTAGCAGTGTTGAACCCTGCATGAAGACACGAGCCTTATATCGCATCGGAGACAAAGCGGTGGCATGGCGAGCTGGTTCTGTCAGAAACAGATGGCACTGCACAGGCCTCAGCCATCAGGTGGCAGCGAGGACCGCTCGGGTGTGGCAGAGCCACGCTGTGTCGGAGCTACAAGGAGACACCAGCTCTCCTATCAGCCTCATGGGAAGCCATTTTCCACAATCTGGTCAAAAACCAAAGGACATACCAGTTTGCAGCACCACGGCTCTCACTGGCCCTCTGCCATTCGGCTTCGTCTGTATGACTTCAGTCCCACAGAAGAGGACATGCCTCCGGTAGTCCTCCATGCTGTGGGTTTTCCAGGGCATCGGACTCTCCGTGAGAGGCAAGGGGGTTTTAGTAACCGGAATACTTTCACCTGAGAACAGCAGTGTACAGCTTCACTTAAAGGGGATTTAAAAGTCTTATCAGATTGTGCATATTAAAAAATAACAGCGCCCTTTAGGTGCTTAAGCTTACCTGACTAATGAGCTTGCTTAAGTACTTACAGATGTGGATTTGTGGTGACAGCCATTACAGTTTTCATGTCAGAGTCCATCTGATGGCTTCTCTGAGCATTGTCTGTCAATGGGCTTGGGACAAAGTTCACCCCTCGCCCAAGTTCAGGCCTTGCAGTGGCTCAGTGTTTGCTATAATGCTGACTCATGTGTTCATACGTGGTCTGCTTGAACCAAACCACTGCAAGATTAGAATCTAAAAATCCAGAAAATATATATTCATTGTATTTGAATATTTTCACTTTCTGCTCCTGACAGTATTTTAATTCTACTTTTCTGTGTGTGTGGATAATAAATAAATATTACACAATGGCAGTGTTCAAAAGCCCAAGACAACTGTGAATTATTCAAGCCACAGTTTTCCCACCTCCTGCTGCAAACTATTCTAATAAATAGTAAACAATTTGCTGTCAGAACAGAGAGACACATCTCCCTGACAGAGAACCTGCACAGGGTGTTAACATATCAAACTCCAAGGCTGCACCTGTGAGCATCCCTTCATTCACAACGCAGCTCCCATCAATCAGGACAGCATCACATGGGAGAGCGAGCTTTTTTCCATCTAAAAGAAACACATCTCCTGGGACTAAGTAACGAGACTCCAGCTCTTTGCAGCCTGTAGAATAATATGAAAATGAACTTCATTTGTGCTCAAGTTCTGAGCTATAAAAAACAAGTTTCAAAGTACACATAACATCACAAAACTTCTACACTGCATGATTTAAGACCAGTGCCTTTTAGAAATAAAACTGGCTGAAAAGCAACAGCACAAAGGTAAGCCTTTGTCTGAACGTCTTCCTCCAAGTGAGTGTCTGCAGTTTTACTGGCTTAGTGTCCACAAAATCCTGACCTCAAAAACCTATCTAAGGCCCTTACATCTCCCATCAACCCTAGGAATTGCATATCTGAGCACCTTTGGGAGGCAAAAATACTATAACCCCTATTTTATGGGCAAGGAACTGAGACACAGGGAAGGAAGCATGTACCTCGGTGGGAGCCATATATCCAGACTCCTCGAGACTTGCTCAGAAGCTACTTGACAAGCTTGTGAAAGTAGCCTATAGCAGGGCAGGGAAGCAGATCTCTGAAGGCCAGAGTTGTTATCTGGTTGCTTGTTTGGGAAATTAAGTTTTCCAAGCTGTTCCCAACTCTCAACACAAATTACTAGGCTTGCCTGTATCATTACAGATGCTGCAGATGCCGGTGATAACAACAGAGATGCATCATTACCCCATCGCTTAGGCTGTGCCTGCAGTTCTTGCTGCCCTGCCCGGCTCACCTCCCTCTGCCCTATTCTCCCTGCAGCTCGCCCTTCACGTTTCGGTCATGGAAACCAAAAGGAGCTGTGCAAGTCCAGATACATTTCAACACATCAGTTAATTACACAGGCCTGTGAGGAAAATGAGACTCAGATGACTCACCTTCGCTCTTCATGCAGACTGTAACCTGGACTTTGTTATGCTCCTCAACAAGGTCATGCAGCTTAGTAGACTGCTGTTGATGGGAAAGCGATAGCAGTGTTGAAACACCAACGCTCAAGCTGAGCAGCATGTTACAATTCACTGATCATGTTAATATCATAGAAACTGAGCTCTGCTGAGTTATCCAGGGGAGTTTTCACATCTCTCTTTAGAAGTCAGGATGCTGATTCATAGTTAACCTAGAACGAGCTGCTGTGGGAACTTGGACCAAATTTTCAATTTGCTTTGACTCATGCTGCTGTACCTCCCTTGGCTTTCATGGGGCTATCCCTGCTTCATAATAGAGCAAGTCTCCTCAGCTGCAACACTGCTACCTGCAGCCCCTTAGTAAAGGGCTTCTTTTTGCTCAACAGTCTTATCCTTGCTAGGAGGCTTCCAACAAAACAACCCAGTTGTAAAGACTGCCATTACAACACTGCTGTTGTGAGAAGAAAAATTCTAATTTGACTGGGTGTCTGTGCTTTGCGTGTTTTTGCAATCTAATGCAGACAATTATGTACCCTGAGATGATGATGAAGTCAGCTGTCATTGCAAGACCATTAGAGAGAATGCACTATCTTGATTTAGAAGCAGCAATTGAAGAAAAAAAAAAAAAAAAAAAAAAAAAAAAACACTAATCCCCAAGTGTGGATTTCTTCATTAGCATTGTTCTTGTGAGGGTGTGAAACCAGTTTGAAGAATATCTGGAGGCCCCAAACATTGTAATTCTTCCTGCCAAAGTTATCAGTTACACAATAAAACTGGCCTTGCCAAGAAAAGCTGAACAGACTGTATCTGTTTTTGGTGCTCTGCAATACCAGGGCACGACATCACCACTTTAGGGATAAAGGTACTCTTAAAGGGATGCAAGTGCTTGTTCAACACAGGAGTGCTATTCATCCTACATGACACATACAGATTTTAGCCTGAGATATAGAAATGGTATTCATGGCCAACACACCTGTGCTGGCAAGAGCCCCAGCTATTCACAAAGCGCTCGCTGAGACCGGCATGAGGCTGGAACAAGGCAGCAATACAAGCATGCCCTTGGCAGTGAGGGTGCGTGGTGCATGGAGTGCCGTGTCAGCAGAGCATTGCAGTGAGCACACACTGCCCAAAGGCCCTCAAGCCCAGGGACCCATGCAGGAGCATGCTGTGCCCCCCTAGCCCATGGAAAAGAGGGGTCAGCTCAGCCCACAGCCAACTGCCCCAAAGACAAATCATTACCTCCCCTGGGCAGCATTTTGCAGAGCAGCCTGCTGTATGCCTGGCTCAAGAAGCCATTCCCAGGGCTGAATCTGGCCCCCAACCAGTCATTTAGTGCAGGAAAACAGGTTTGAGCAGTGCCTTTGGAGGCAACGTGAGCTGTGCCTGTCTTTGAAGCACCACACAAGTGCTCGGGCTGGCCTTGAGCAGGACTGCCAGCCCCTCACACCCCATGGCTGCCTTCCCATCACCACCTGCACCACATCACTCCATCCGTGGGAACCATGCTCCTCAGCACTGTCCACTAACCCCTGCATTCTTCCTGCAGATTAACAAAACATTCACCAGGACTCAGTTCCTTTTTGCTTTTAAATCTTGACAATGCTGAGGAAAGCAGTAAGTAAAATCCAGAACAATCTAAAATGTTGCCTGCCAGACTTCTGCTCCTATCACTTTATTTTCTACATTTTCATTTGTATATTTTCTCTCTTCTTCCTTACCTCACCTTCTTACCATGTGATTTTTGCCTTCCTTGTTTATTCAAAGTGAGCTCAGAGACTAAGGAAGTGGTTTCCAAGTTCCCTGAGAGTGTTCTGCACTTCCAGCAGGAAGCTGCAGGCACTTCACTTGCCTGAATGCGGAGACTCAATGGCCTGCAGCCACTGTGTAAGGCTCACCTTGATCTATGTTCCTCTGCCACAGAGGCTGAAGATTCCAGCCATCACAGATGAGGTCAAAAGGTGAATGAGCTGAGACTACTAGAAAATGCTCCTAAGGAGCAATATCTGTGACAGAAGTGTTGAACAGATTTGAGAATTAAAAAAAAAAAAAAAAAAAAAAAAAAAAAAGTCATGCTTCTTTTTGCTGTTAAGACCCACTATTCAGCAGACCTTAAGGGAAGTCAAGTCTCCTAAAATTACAGTAGGAACCAGACTCATGGGTACTGTCCACCTTCATAAAGTTCTAAGTTCTAAGTTCTATGGCTGCATGGCACTCACCTGTCGGAGGTCATACACGGTTAGGCCAACAGAAATGATCGACAGGACTATGATAGCCACCGAATATTCAATGTAGCCTTGGCTCAGCCACAGTGTGAGGGTGAAGGCTTGGAATACATAGAAGGGGTTTAAAATCTGCAAACAGAAATGTAACAGCTGTCAGGGGATGGACATAACAGCAGAGATGGGTTGCAGGAAGAAGGGAGAACATTTCATTATTACGTCTAGGAGTCTTCAACACTAACTTGAAGGATTGTTTTGCCATCACAGGACAATGTTTTCATGGTTGTTTTCATGGTTGTTTTAGAGCATTAATAGCCCCCATCTCTGAGTTTACCAGCTTACATGTAACTCATGGTATTTGTAATTAAAAGCTGTTGCTAACCAGTTACTGTGCAGTAGCAACTAGGATGACAACTTAAAGTCAGATTAAGGGACTTTTAGTCAGTTGGATTCTCACTGTAGCCATCTAACAAAGGTGATTGGTGATTTTAAGTAATCTCTACACAGATGGGAGAGAAAAAGGGAAGAAGACTGAACTGCAGTAATTGCCTTTAATACACTGTGATGTAAGAATGTCAGTGCGGATGCATTTATTTACAAGAAGAAAAATCTCAGAAAAAAATAAGGGTCTGTGGGGCCATCAGTCTCAGACTACAGCTAAATTGGAGGCTCGAATTTCTCTCACTTTCATACTTTTGGCTACTCTGCGTTGTGACAGTTCTACAATACTAGTCACTCACTTTAATGCATTATGCTAAAACAGGCAACAAGCCCCACTGAAATTCAACTCAGAATATAATTGTGGTTATTGTGGTATCTAACTAACAACAACAGAGTTAGATTAAATTTTCCAGAGAATTGCCCACTACTCGGTGTGTCTGAAGGAGTGACAGACTTTTCTGTAGAACTGATATAACTAAAATAGCCACCGAAAGAGCTGTCTGCATAAGGATTAGAATTGAATTATTCATCTGACAAATTTGGTCCCTCAATGAAAATTTAATGCACTCTTCAACATTCACTAGGACAAAGAGACAGACACTAAATCAGGATGCCAGTCTTCAACCACTGACTCTGTATCTGGACAGAAATACTACCAGCTTACGAGGACCACTCTGCCTTCAGGCACCACCATCAATATTTCAATCACGAAGCTTCAGACTTGGATGGAAGTGCAAAGTTCAGATTAAATAAACTTTTTTAGAGTGCTACACTGGAGTTCTCTTCAAGACCATCTCCAGAGGGCACTGAAAAGATGGTGAAATCCAACCAATTTCAGGGGCCCTGGAGCTTTTCATGTATTTTGTGGGGTTTCAAAAAACTCCTCTTAAAGTTCAGAAATGTGCTGACACATCCTAGCTTGGAGCCCCATCACTCATAGCTCTTTTCTATTTCAGAAATACTGATGTGGTATCCATAGTCCGTTAATGTGAACACTGATGGCATTATGTTATATTGTATGCAAAGCCTCTGCTTACAGGTTGGAAAAAATATGTCCACCATTTCTATTTACAAACTCAGCCAGTAATCATCCATGTGTCTCTCCTCTTATCCACAAGATGTGTTAGTTTTCTCCTCTGTGGAGGAAAGATATTCCTGCAGTATGTCCTTATTGACACAGGAAACGTGTGCCTTGCCTCAATGCCACAGGAGAAAAGGAAGTTGCTAGGTGAATAAAGCACTTTCAAGAATTTTGCAAGTGTTTTAAGCACACTCCTGATTTACACTGCTGTCAAGGCCACAAGCCCAGCAGCAGAATTTCTGATGTTTTATACTGCGTTTGGACTATTAAAACATAAAGGAGGTTCGCCAACTTTCCTGTCTCATGCCTATGAAGCATCAACTGCTCCATCCCAGAGTGCCCAGGCAAAGTCTCAAAAACACTTCATACCTGTCCTACCCAACTCCAGTCAGACTTACTGACCTCTTTAAAAAGTAGCTTCCAAATGGGGCGAATTTCAACTTCAGTGGCATTAGGCCCACACACCAGCTGCCTATATGAAGGGAGAGAAGAGTTCCCCACGTTATAACTTAGTCACACAGGTAAGGCTTCATGCAGAAAGCTGTGTGCCCAAATAACATTAACAATTATCTAAACAGGTAACTCCTGGGGACACAGTTGGCTGAGCAGGACAAATAAATCTGTCAAGAAGCTATTGTATCTGAGAGGATTTTACCCAGAGGCAGAAGTTTGCTATTTCCTTGTTGAAAAGATTGTCAGTTTGCTGCTAAGCCCCATGATGAGCTCTCTGGAGGGCTTTTAAGGAGATGCTGGCAAGGTAAGCCAGTCAAGGCTTGCTGTGCCCTGAACCCAAGCTGGAACTGGTGGTGTTTTCCCCAGACTTACTTTGGCATCACTCAGAACACAAAAAGCTCAATAAGGTGTGGGGGATAATGATTTTGCACCTTCCTGAATGCCACCCATGCAGTTTGCACTGCCTTACTACTATGGTGAGTAGTGAGAACCTCACATGAAATACAGAGAATTAATAGGTCATACGGTCATAATTAGCTCAGGTATCAACTCATATGTAGACTGTACCTGATCTTCTGGTCTTCCCTTGTCAGGCCAGCTCCAAACTTGTGGTGTATGCTGTGACACGTGTTGCTGTCTTCTAATGATCTGGGTGAACAGAAGAGAGTTCTCACAGGGGACTCCCTCACTACAAAGGATTTTATAACAGGTTGCTGACACTCACCCAACTTTCTTGAACTGTTTTACAGAAAAGTCCCAAATGTAACGGATTTTCTGCACCTGTATACATCTCACCTGCAAGATCAAACAGCAGAAATTCCTTTTGACTTTCAGGGAAAACCAGCTCACTATGTTACTGAAACAGTCCCCCTTGTCTTAGGAGAAAGCTTCAGCTTATGAAAACAGGATTTGCAGGAAGATGATGACAGAGCATTTTGGGGAGCCTCCAGGTGCCTTGACTCCTTAGTTTACCCATCATCTTCCTGCCATGTTTCTTCTTACCTTTAATTGGGGCTTCTTTACAGCTCTGTTTATAACAGAGTCTTTATCAGCTACGAGAGGACATTCTGAATTACTGCCATCAGGCAGTACCAATGCAGACAAATCAATCCAGGTCACCTTCTTCCGGGTGTATCTCTGAAACTCATCCTAGAGAAATAGAGCCCAGTTTACTGACAACCCCAAATGTTGCCTGAGATAATGTTTCCTGACTCTGAGAAGTATATATGAGATTCCCAGAGAACAGCAGCGCTGTGGCATCATTGCAATCATAGCAAATGTAAGCCCATAGCAACAGGGATACTGGGTACCGGTGCTTTAGCACTGATCAGTAAAGCACTTTGAAGTCAATCACACAGTCATCTCCATTTGCTGTGATTCATGCTTTGGAGGAATTTCAGAGAACATGAAACCGAGCCAGATGTGCTTCAATAGCTACTGGGTGGATATTCAGTCTATGGACCAGACTAGAACTAGCTGGAAGTAAAAGCTTTCTGAAATATTTTTAGTGTGGACATTGAATCCTCAGCACCAGCTGTAGATCTGCAGATTTCCTACAACGCTGTGTTACTTGTGTTACATCCACAGCCAAAACCAACTCAGCTTTACTGTTACAGATGCACTTGTCAGACTAAATTGTCCTTTAATCACTTTAGTCTCATCTAACTAGTTACAATAAGCAATAGATTTCTCTTTTAGTGGTTTGAGTGCATTTATATTAGGGATATCATTGAAATATTGACCATTAAGTGTTTTAAGTATTTGCTCTGATAGAATTGTGTAAGGTTTTACTTTACAGTGATGGAGTCCCAGAACACAACTAATGCCTAAAATCTAGCTCTCCAAAACCCACCTCCTCAACATTCTCTGATAACTTCAAAGCAGAAAGGTTACTACCAGATGCAATTTTTGAAGATGATCCCTCCTGCAAAGGCAGTTGGCTCTACCTCTTGTACATAGAGGACGGGAAGAGGCAGAGCTGCACTGAAGCTTGACTCATCCCTACCCCTACACTTCCAAACGTGGAGAGTGTTATTAGCCTGCTGCATCATGCAGGCACAGGAAGACAAGCTGCCCCATTTGGGAAAACAGTCGGTTCTGCAAACAGCAGTAAGGTACGAGGGTTAACCTACGGTGGTTCTGAGCAGAACTACGTCCGCCTCTTCCAAGCTGCAGGGGATGCAGTTTGCCCACACGTCCCATTCCGGCTTCCAGTAAAACAGCAGCAGCAGAGCCCCACAGGACAAGATGTATCCAGCAATGCACAAGGCCTTGTGGCAGCCTTGGGTTTTGTAGCCAAAAATCTCCTATACAGCAAAGAGAAAGCACTCTTTGTTAACAAGCTTGACCTTGGCATTTGTTCATCAGAAACCCTGAGCTTATTGAAAACAAACACCGGTGACTGAGGCCCTCATAGAAGCCTGAGGTCATTTTAGGAAATTAGAGTTTGCTGATTGACGCAGCATAGTTAGGCATGCAGAGCTGCTGGAAGGAGCAGGATGCCAGGCTGCTGTTGACAGAGGAGTGGTCTTGTGTCAGCTCTCCCAGGATTTCTGAGAAATTAACTCCATTCTGGAGTTTTTACCATCAAGACTACAGCTGACCTGTCACAGTAACATGTGTTTCTGCAGTGCCAGCACCTGCCTGCAACCCAGGCGAATGTCTCCATGTGAGCTCAGTGCCAAAGCCCACCTCGCAGAGGAGGAACAGAACAGACTCTGCCTGGGGGAGAGAAAATGCCAAGCCCCTGGCAAGTCCTCTCAGGTGCCAGGTACAGTACCTACTGGCATGTTACCCTCCATAATTTATACTGTACCTTGAAAACGAGTACGTAAGGGCCCTTTGGCTTTGTATGACCCATTCACTCACCAGCAGCCATCTGTCCCTTTCTGCCTGCTGCCAGGCACCAGAGGAGGAACCCAGGCAGCCCCCGCAACAGGGCTCCCTCTCTGACTCCCATACTAGTGTAAATTGTGTAAACACTTACTTGGGAAAAGAGCTTTTGTTTGATTAAAGCTGAAGTAAAAACCTAACAAATGATTATTTCATTTTTGTATTGGAGCCTCCGCTGGAAATAAAGCCATTGCCTCAGAGAGGCGTCTCCCTTTCTGCTGCAGCAGTCCCCTTCATTTCCCCACGCAGAGTGCTTCCTGGCCATCTCTTGGCTCCCTTCCCTGCCCCAAAAAGCCCTGCAGCATCCCCCAGGGCTGCTGGCAAGGGCAGGGATGTGGGGAAGCTGCCGCAGCATCACCCTCACTGCTCTGGGGTGCTGCTGGACAGGCCCCTGCAAGAAGCTGAACTGTCACCAAGGTGAGACACCCGAGCCAGAGCTCACATAGCTAAGCCCACACTGTGTGGCCACCAGAGCGTGAGGCACCTGCCCTCATGGAGGCATTTGGTGACTCTGCAGAGGTAGGGAGTAGGTAGGGAGTAAAAGCAAAGGCAGAGGTAGGGAGTAAAAGCAAAGTTCCTTTATATCTACGTGTGGCTACACTGCAGGGTCTGGGTGTTATCCAGAGGAGCTTGCCAATTAAACTACACAATGTGACATGGGAGCACAGCCTGCTATTGACATCTGCATTTGAGAAGAGGCAAGGAAATGCTATTTTAAAATGTAAAAAAGTATAAAAATGAGGAAGACCCACATCTGAATTACACACCAGAGAAATGACAGAAGGAAGGCTGGCACTTTACAGGATTTACAGGATAGAATACGCAACAAGGCAGAGCTCCTTGTACCTTGGGCTTGTACCAACAATTACACCGGTTCAGGTTCAGGTATAATTTTAAAGTGATTAAAAAGCAGTGGAGTAAGCACCTATTCAGTTTTAAGTGAGCTATTAACTTGATTTATCTGAGCTCTGATCATAATCAACATAAACTAAGCTGAAATCAATGCAGTTCAACTGAAATAAAGATAATCATGCAGCCCTTGCACCAGCTAGCAAAATCCATTACAAAATGGCACTGCAGCTTTTAAAGGTGCAGCATGTGAAATATTATTTCTTTGAAGGGCACGAAAGTTTAAGCCAATAACCACAGATATTTTCAGGGTTGGAGGACAAACTAGTGCCCATAGCTAGGGAAACTCATGGTGATCTTCATTTACCTGCCTTTAAATAGCAGCATTTTTATAAATAAGTACCAAAGGCATGCCTGGAAATCAGGAAGCCCGGTGCAGCATCTGGGACCACAACTCACCCACAAGGCACTGGAGAGGGTCAAGACCTCGGCCAAAGCCTGGGAAGAACCATGATGTTAGGGCTAGGTGGGTGCAAGGCTGGGAGCTGCCCATCCAGCTGAGCAACTCCACAATGGGGCTGAGCCCAGGCACAAGACCAAGCAGAGGAACAGAGCAGTCAGTGCTGATACAGCCACAACACAGCCAAACAGCTGGACCATCCTGCATCAGCTGGGTACAAGGGAACTCCTGCTAACACACAGCCCATGCCCGGAGACTGCATGCTCAGTGCTCACAAGGTTGTGCCAAGAGCCAGAGCTGGGGGAACCCCTCTTCACTGCAGGACTGCCCTGCTGAGCTAGCACCTGCCTGCACAAGGAACAGTCCCCAAGAAGTGCGGCACCTGGAAGCAAACAAGACAGGAAGAGGACATGTTACAAAAAGCAACGCCCAGCCCAAGCCAGGCAGCCTTGCACAAGGTGTGCTGCATCATCAGCCTCCAGGGCAGAGCCAGGGCCCTTCCCTACAAGCAGGACTACATCCACAGGCTGGATGGGGTAAGGGAGGCATCTCCTGGATATGGGTGCAGCTCAGCTGGGAGCACTGGTTCCCAGGTAAAGGGCTGCTTGTGGCAACAGCCTCCCGCTAGCCACCCTTGCTGGCCATCCATCCCCATCAGGGAGCTGGTACTGCCACTGCTTCCTAGGCTCATAGAACCATGCACGCTTGGAGGGCCACCTCCCCACACCAGCTAGTGACACCCTGAATGACACTGCCTGTAGCTATGCATGACACACAGGACGACTTGCTGAGGATCACCTCTCTCCCAGGGCACATTTTTGATTTTGTGCTGAATCCAGCCCACTTCAGCCAGCCTGAGTTCCCTAGTCTAAAACAAGCTCCCATGAGCTGTACACACAGCAGGCAAAGCCCAGGAGGGATTTACCAGAGGCAGCCAGCAGGGCTGAAGCCCCACCACTATTAGTAGCCCTGTGAGCAAACCTGGTGCAGAGACACAGGTGTGCTCTGCAGGGCAGCATCTCCCCCACCTGTGCATGCCCTGAGTGCCTGCATCACCATGGTGCAGGCATTTTCTCAGTCCCCAAGGCTGGGCAGTGACACTGAGCAGATGCTGGGAAGCCTCTGCTTGTGGCTATCTGCTTGCAGAGGATAGAAGATCCCATCGTGGCAAAAGCTCACTTCTGTGCTTCCAGTGCACATAGCACATATGTATCTCTAGCACATACAGGGCTATATTTTACACCTGTGCAGAGGCATCTACTTCTGTGCCCACCTCATGCACAGAGAACACTTGTATTCCAGCTGTTCCCTGCACAGACGGAGGAAAAGGCCTTACTACCATGCTCATCTGACTCTGTAATCAGTCCACGTTAGCACAGAGAGGAAGAGTTTCCAACTCCTTGCATTTGCAAAGCAGTCCCTTAGTGCAGCCCTTCCAGACTGCTGCACATAATCAATGATCAATAGTCAATAATCAGTTACAATCAAAAATATGACATAGATTCAATTAATATTAATTAAAAGCCCATAAAGACAAAGATTTGCTTTGTAAATGCTGCCATAAAAGACATATACGGATTCCTCTCATGAGAATTGCAGTAGACTTCAGTCATCTGCCCAATTTTTCTAGGCCTGCTAAGCAGTGGAGACCCTACAAGGCAGAAGAAGAGATTTAATTGCTGCTCCAGAGAAGGACTGAGGATAAAGCTCATTTGTAAGCACCTTCCCTGTGACTTGCTTTCTGGTGACACGATGATATGGGAAGGGTACCTATCAGCAGAGAGCATCACAGTTAGGGTGGAAAAGACAACAGAATAAAGAGGGGGGAAAGGGACACTGCTCTGTGGCCAGATGATTTCTGACAGGCAAAGAGGTCCTTTCCATGTTCCATGCCTCTGGACTGAAGTACTGTGTTCCTCAGTCCTTACTTGGCCAAAACCAAAGTCAGCAAGGACTGATCCAGGGTTTTGCCTTCATCAAAGCTATGCTGAAGAGACAGTGCCCAAATGGTGGGTGAAATTGAAGAAGCAGAGGCATATCCAAAAGAAGCATGTGGGAAAAGAGGTACACAAAGAAACCTAACCCCACCGCAGTCCCCCCCTCCTTACCAGCTCATTTTCTTCATCCTTGTTGAGGAGCGTACAATGATCCTTCCAAAACTTCTCCTCCATCTGACTGTCTTGTTTCCAGCCTTGGATGTCCTTGCTGGTGGGGTCATGCAATGTCAAGCACAGCTATGGGCTTGAGCTCAGAGCAGTGTTACAGCCAGCTCTCACCGCTGTCCTTTCCGCTGCCTTTTGCAAGTCTCATTGTGCATACGTTTCCTATTATGCTCCCAGGAGAGAGAGGAAAATCCACCCTCACGTGTAAATGCCTTAAATGCCTGGCTTGTGTAACACATGCATTTCTCTGCTTCCTGGCATCGCTGTGCTCACTGGGGTGGGACAGGCTGGAGCGGAGCGCAGAGGGAGGATGCCTGCAGGCTGGTGCCAGGGAGAAATCAAGACATGGGGCAAAGAGAAGGGTGGGAGGGTGCCTCAGCCCCGCAGTGAGCTGGCCCCGGAGCAGCCAGGCCAGCGCTGGGCACTCCCTGCATGATGCCTGTGGTGAGATGCTCCTTACCTCAGGTATGGCACTGGCCAACACAAGAGCTGGCACTGCATGCTTGCATAACCAGTTTATGTAAAGGAACCTGTGATCAATTGTGTGACAGCCTGAAAAATGTTAGCATAAACAATGTCCTCCTCCAGGGCATCAAAAGACTATCAGATTTACAGATCACCAGCTACCCAAAACATGCCCAGCTTCATTCTCAGGCCTTTGTATAAAAGATGTATCTCATGACATCCTATTAAGCATGCGGAAGCCACGGAGTCTCGATCCCACCAAGAGAGTGCCCAACACCAGCACAGGGTAGCTCTCACTGGCTGGTCCAGCAGTGCTGCCCCATGTCTAACATCATTACAGAGAACAGGAGAGGTCAGCAACTTTCCTGACTCTGTCTCATCAGCAGGTAAGATTGTTAACAGTATTGTGCCTGGTGGCTTTTCCCCTTTCCTTTTGCTTATGCTTAAATTGCTCCCATTCCGCTCACGCTTAATTATACTGGAACTCGTTGTATGCAGTTAAAATAAAATCCATCAGACTTAGTCTGTGGTCTGTTGCCATTTTATCTTCCGATACCAAAGAACCCCTTTGTCCTGTTACAGTGTCAGCAAGAGGCGTCTCCTCTGGGGATAAGGTCACAGTGCCTGGGTCTGGACTTGGCTTCAGCACAGTGGAGGTGCATACTGGGGCACTGCAGGGGTAGATCCAGTTTGACTCCCCCCCTGCCCCCCATAGCTCTGGGCATCCCCTCAATCTCACATTTTGCTTCAAATTCTGCCTGAGATACAGGGAAAGCAAAGGGGCTGGATGGATCCTCTGCAGAAGCCCAGCTGGGCAGCACAGCTCCACTGCACACCTTCCAGTCTCCTGTGCCCCCGCTGTCAGGGACATTTTCCAAGCATTATCCTAAAATTGCTTTGTCTCACTCCCATTCTCCTTCTGTCACAAAGCCTGAAAATAACCATTTATCCAGGCAGAAGAGATGTGCTGTATTATTGTCCTGGAATAAACTACATATTTGTGAGGAGAGGCAATGGCCCTGAGTTTGCTCAGACTGCTAGAAATCCCTTCTTGGCTCGGCCACAGGGAGGCTGTCACTGATGAGACTTGAGGATTTTGATCCCATAGACAGAGACTTTGTGCAATCTTTCTGATGGCAAATCAGGAATTCTTCCAAATTTTTCTTCCCCTAGGTAGGAGAGAGAATGATGCCCAGAGACTGCAGAGCTTGTCTGAAGTCCACCAGTTCTCCCTCCATCTGCAGCTTTACCCTGGAAAATACTCCAACAACTGAGAAAAGCATCTTTTACTAGGCAGACTGCTAGAAATAAAACTATTTATCCATATTTCTTCTCTTTGAAACAGCAAGGAGAGGCCAAGCTGTCCGGCACTGCGATGAGCTAAGAGCACATGTCACTTTGCTTCATCCTGAGTCTACCTGGGGATAGCCCTGCATGATCCAGCCAGATCCGTGTCTGCAGCTGCAGTGGTGTCCGTGAAACAGCAAAGATGGACCAAACACTGAAGAATCCTGAAAAATCAGGGTGATGGTAGGAAAATGCATATTTTTCTTTTTTTCCTTTTTTTTTTTTTTTTTTTTTTCCCCTAAGCATTGTCATTTTGAACCATCTGGCTGAAGTCAGATTTCAACATCAGTACACAGTCCCCTCTGCCTCTCCCTCTCCTCTGAGGGGACATCACCAACCTCCTCCACCACACTGCTCTGCAGAGCAGCCACTGGCATGCAGCAACCAGGATGTCATACACTTGCAGGTCACTCCACTCTGTTGTTTTAAGAAGAAACACTGATATCTGAGGAACTGCGTAGTGCTGGCACCTTGGCCTTTCACAAGGTCCATCTGTGTCCTCTGTGACCTTCTTGTGGTGAAAGGCTTGTACACAAAGAGGTAAAGTGCAACCACTGCAAGCAGGTGGTTGCTTAACACCAGCCAGTGCCTCCTATAACTCTCCAGGGGAAGGGAACTCATGCGAGGCATCATTAGCAGGGTGGTTTCATTAGTTCACTCTATTTTGATCACCTGGGGTGAGGTGTATCTTATTTACATCAATATGATCCAGTCTCTGGACTGGAGTCTCAGCAGTCCCCTCGTCAGGGCAGCAGGCTGCCCACCACTAGCACTTACAAAGAGCTCCCCGAGCTGGGTGGGACACCTCCAGCCCCAGTCCCACCAGGCTGTGGTGCCAGCATCTTTAAGGTGAAAAAGAGAGGCCTGCGGAATTAGAAACTTGGGGAATTACAGGCCAGCCAGCCCAACTTGAATACACAGAAGGCTGAGAGAGAAAATTCTTAACCAGTTTGTAAGTAGCTAGGGGATAGTGAAGTGATAAGGAGCAGCTAACATGGATCTGTCAGAGGAAGATCCTATCAAACCAATCTCATTTCCTCCCTGACAGGGAGATGCTCCAGGGAATAAGAGAGAAGCAGTTAATGTGGCATATTTAGACTTCAGTAAGGCTTCTGATAGAACTCCTCGAGAGATATGAGGGTACGGGGAAATAGGATCCTTTCATGACGGGCTGAAGGGTTGAACTCAAAGTAGCTGTCAGCAGTTTGCTGTCCATCCCAGGGGAACCAAAAATATTCATGTTTTTGATAGCAGCCTGGATAATAGGATGGAGAAGGCAACCAAAATGCGTTCATGACACTGAGCTGGTAGAAGCATCTGCTTTAGAGGAAAGACACATCGCAGCATGATTTGGGCATGTTAGCCATATGGAGTCACCATATGAAATTCAGAAAAACGCTGTGCTCAGTAGCTGGAGGAAAAATGCACAAAAAAAAAATGGGGAGGTGGTGTAAGTGTATGCCAGAGCAGGAGGTGTAGCTAACCACGGCTGAGTATCCCCTTGCCAAAATTGTGACTGTCATTCAGAGTCACAGATACAGGAGCGTAGTGAGAACCGTGAGACGGAGGAAATTATTCCACTTGACTTGGTGTTAGCAAGGTCTTGGCTAGAGTTCGGGCTCTAGGAAGGTGTAAGCTAAATGGAGGGAGTGCAAATGGTAACACGATTAAAAGTTGGGAAAACAGGAACTGGTTAAATAACTGAGTTTGTTTAAACTAGAAGAGAAAAGGCTGAACTGTAATACAGCAACTCCTATAGTACACAAAAGAAGACAGCCAGCCATCTTTTTTATCCTATTTTTGTCAGAGACTAGGAGAAACCAGGCTAATTTCTTGTTAGATTAAACAATTAGATTTTTGGAGTTAGGTTAGATATTCAGGAAGATTTTCTAACTTAAAGGATATTTAAATACTCAAACAGGCTACCCAGGGCAGGGGAAATCTTGTCCCTGCTTTAAGGAAAGCTAGGACAAAATTTGCCAAGGGTGATCTAAGGACAGGTCTTGCCTCAGAGGCAGGAGATGGGCAAAGTAACTACATCAGGTCCCACTGTGTGATCTCTGCAGGATCCCCCTCAGGGGGAGATGTTCCCCCTGCACACACCGGGAAGAAAGTTTGCTCTAAAGTACATCACTCACCAGCAAAGCAAACAAAACATGCAGATGGGCTGAAAGAACATGAAACCCCGTGATGCACAGGGAGCGATGCAATGTCTGCTGACAGCGGCCTTGTCACGTAGGGCCAAAGGGCCTTGTTACGCTCAGGCCAAAGGGTGGGATGCCATTGCTGTCCCCACAAGCCCTGTGGACTCTGGGGGGGCCTTCCTCACATCATGCTCTGGGCTGGGACGGGATGGCGCTGGGACCCTTCTTGTCAGGGAAGCAGAGCCTGAACAGTGATGAGACCTCTTCATGGTGACAAGCCCTGCGTCGCTGGAGAGGGAGGAAGTTCGTATTGCCCTGGCCTGCTGCCCAGCCCCAAGTCCATCCTGCTGACAGGGGGCATGGCATGGTGCCTTGCCTTGGGAGAGCCAGATGGGTGAAGCCCCTTCCCCAGGTCTGTTCACCTAGCACAAGCACCCACTGCTCTGAGCCCCTCACCCACCAGGATGGGCTGTTTTGGCACTCTCCATTTCACGAGAGAAAAATCAAGACAAACCTGAGTCACAGCACACCTGAAAGCCCTTCTCTTCCCCTTCGAGTAGCACTGCCCATGGCAGTGGTGGGGTGGCTCACTTTCCAGGAAGATCCCATTGTTCCCATGGCTATTCCCAAGGAATCTCTGGCAGACAGTGCTGCAGGGCTCATCCTGGATTAGTCCCTCAACACCAGCACCGCAGGGCCCTGTGTCCCCAGGGGAAGGTGGTGGGATGTGCCCAAGGCAGCACCACAGAGGGGCTCTCCAAGGAGCCCTGGGCACTCTGTGTGTGGTTCCTGCATCTGGAGCTAAAACACAACACTGCCTTGCCTAGGTTCCTTGTTGGTTATCTGCTCACCCAACCCGGCTACCTGGCTGGCTCGTGTGAAGGAGACTGCAGTGCTCTGGGGGGGGCAACTTGTCTCTGGTGGGTCTCTGCCTTGACTTTTGCAGGCACTGCGGGTGTATGGCAGTCAGGTGTTTCAGACAGCAAGAGAAGGGCAACAAGGGTACGGTGAGAGCCCTGGAGAGCTTGTTCAGAGCTCTGCCTCTGCCACTATGTCCTCAAGATGCCTGGCAAGGGCCCTCATTTCGCAGAGGGGGTTACACCAAGAAGCATTTATGACCTTCCTAACTGACAAGTCCATCCAGAAAACTGGGCCTGCAGCTTTGCTGGAGTACAATGGAGAAGGAGACCCCACTGGGGGGCAATCCAGAACTCTCCAGTTCAACTCCAGCTCTGCTCAGCTCCCAGAGACACGCAGCTCCAGGCCCTCTCCAGCTGCTTAGTCAAGCACAGGGGATCCTGGCAGCTCTTGAGAGAGGCAAATCCGCAGGACAAAGAGCTCACCATCCAGAGCCACACAAAACAGGAAGAAGCCCGGAACGAAAGACAGGAGAGGGACATGCTGGCGCTTGCCTGCCATTTTCATCCTGTCACATTTCGCAATTTGAACCCTCCTTCTTGGTACACAGCATGTACAACCTTACTGCTGTTCAGGTTCTTTTTCTCCTTTGTGTACTTATTAAAGCTCTAGTTTTGCCCAAGGACCATGTGTCCATTCAACTGTAAGGAAACGTGAAGCTGCAGCCATGCCAAAAGATTCTGTTGATGTATAAAGAAACCAGCAGGTAATGTACAGAAAGCAGTAATACAGCACCCTCTGTCCCCAGAGAAGAAGAAGAAGAAGAAAAAAAAAAAAAAAAGATTTATAATTAAATTGATATTTATTTCAGCAAATAAGTCAGGCTGTATTCAGAGTAATCTGTAGAATTAATCAGGCATAAAATATTCAATTCAAATAAGCAGTCTCCTCTCCCTAGAAGTTTAAAAGGCAGCTACAACAAGCATGTAAAATCTCTGCTGTGTAACAACCTGGCATGTTCTCCAGCGCTCACAGTCCACAGAACCAAACACGTGCCAGTAATGAGCCGCTCATTCCAGCTGCCTTCCTGGGACATTCTCCATTTCTCCTGAGGATCCTGACAGTGATCCAGGCCCATTCCCTGTGGCCCAACTTCCAGGCAGAGGAAGGCAATCATCAGCCAATGGCATTGCCGATGTCCCCAGACTTTGGAGACAGCGCCACGGTGCCTGCACCCCCACAGAGGCACCCTCCATCGCCAGGATGTGGCCACCAAAACTGGCGTGGAAGGTTCAACGTGTCCTTATGCTGTTCCCTGGACCATATACTTACCTAAAAGGTTTTGACCTGTTAATGTTATTGCACACCTACAACTGTTACTGGTGATGGTCTGCATCTTTTAGAATGGGCATTGTTCCTCCTTTGCTCGTGTGTGCTGACAAGTGGGCTGGGATCTGGCGTGCTGAGTAGTAGACAGAAACTGTGATGATTGTATCAAAATAAACAAGTAACAAATAAAAGAAAGTAGAGCACATACACACACACACACAAACTTTATTAACTAGGACAATTGTATTTCAAAAGAAAAATCAAATTTTGACATCAGCTGTTAAGAGTGGCTGTGTGGCTCAGTGGATTGGCTGGGCTCCAGGGAGCCTGCCCTTTGCTTTAGTTTAAGAGAGCTAACCAGGATGGACACTGCCTGCCAGCAAAGATCACTGGGGTCTGTCCAACCAGTGCCTGCTGCCAGTCACAAGAGGAGAAAGTGAGCTTGGAGTTTTGATCCTCTAGGGGATTTTTCATCTGTGTTTGGATAGCTTGGACTGCAGACAGGGACTGTCAAAGCCACATCCAGGGCTGTCGATCTGTGTCTGCCCTTATGCAGCTGCAGAATTTGAAAAAAAAAAAAAAAAAAAAAAAAAAAAGAGAGACTATCCCAGCAGGGGGATGTGGACTGGGAGCTCTGATGTCCCCCCAGAGGTAAGGTAGCAGATGGGGGCTTTGATGTGTGCGTATGAGCAGCTCTCTGCAGCAATGATGTGCATAACACATCACCTGTCTCCTGATTGCCACGGAGTTAAGTTGTGTAAGCAGTTCAGTGCAGCAGTGACAGACCACATAGCTCTGCTGATCAAACTGTGGCTGATGTGAGTGAGGGAAGATGATAAAATATGCCCCACTACAGCTGGAGACACTGGACTTGCACAGGAGCCAAAGATTGACATCTTAAAGGCTGGCATAGGTTAAATGTCACCTAGCATCTTTATTCTGTTCCCTTGCAAGTAAGGCTGTATTTCAGCAGTAGGCAAGCAGGTCTTTATCTTGTCGACCCTACAAATTCCATAGGTTTGCCAAAGTTGACACTTCCATACTATTACCAATTGTGACATGAATATTTGCCTAGTCTGCAGCCTACTGCAGCTGCCAGTTTGTTACATGCAGCAACACATTTCTTGTGTGCAGGAGCTCATAAATAGGACGGTGAATTTGGTCTCCAAGGAAATTGTTACTGTACCCCAAACAGCAGATGTCAGGAATAACCCCACTAACCTACTCTCATGCTTTCTCCTGAAGCTGCAAGGACTGCATAGAGCAAGAAACCTCTAGCTTTCATCTACCAATGGGATTTGTTGCAAACTCGGAATGCTTCTTAACTTTGGAGAGATATTCATGAAGCCACGTGAACCACTTCTGGTTTGTGTCACGTTACATGGCCTTGTGGTAGGTATTTACCATTAGGTAAATTGCAGTAGGTTAGGAGGTATTTAACCCATCTACTTGTGTCAAAGTTGTCTAAAATGAGGAAATAAATGCTCTGAGTCAAATAAATGTTTTATTCAAGTTTAAACGCTTTTTCTTTTTAGAAAAATAGTATTAGTTATTTTTTATGCATGCTAAACTCTTTTCGAACACAGTTCTGATAGACAAGTTGAATGAAAACAATGCATAATCTCCAGTGATTGCATTTGGTTTTCCAGCACTACTTTAAAAGACCAAAGGAGTCTTTACCATGATTCCCAATCTGCCCAATTCTTTGAGTTTCTGTAGCAATGCAAGACTGGTTTAGCATTAGATTGTAGGAGCATATAATCTCCTGTGTTGAAGTGGTCAGAAAGTGCTACTCAACCCTACCCAGGAAATACATGGGCAAGCTACAGCTGTGAAAAACAAATTGTGCAGTCAGTTGAAGGGGACAACTTCCCCACTCAGACCTTATCCAAAGAATGAACTGTTCTTCTTGGTCCTAAGCCTCACTGACTGATGTCTTGTTGTACCCAGCTGCGGACAGAGCTGTAAAATGTGGTAAGCAGGAAGTCAGCCTAGCATCAGAGGGCTAAGGAAATACATGCTGGTGGAAGCTGATTTTTTAGGTAGGATAAACCTTGCAGAAATGCTTGGTGCTGTTGCATTTACTGCAGAAGGTCAGCACAATGAGAAAAGCATCCCTGAAAGACACCACTGCATAATGCAGCTCATGAGAAGGATGCAGCAATGGTGTTTCAACCATGGGTACTTTGACAGTCTTCAACTGGCTGCTCCATTTACAGTTGGCCATTCCTATGTGCATGAAGGGAGAGAAGATAGCAGTGTTATGTTGTCATGCTACTAGCCAGCTTTTCTGCTTCTGGTTGATGAAAAAATGAGCCAGGCCCAGTTAGGCTTAGAATGGGGGTTAGCAGCGGGTCAATCCTTCCTCTTTTCTTATGAGATAGTCCTTCTATAGCCAACTGCAACTGTCCTTGTTGTGTCCTCAGCAGTTTCCTTCAGAGTGCGTCCTCATTGCTATCAAATGTTGGATTGCTATGGCCTCCCGTATTTTCCTCTACTGATATTGCCACAGAATCAGAGAGGAAGGTTTCATTCAGAGGTGGCCAGGATGAGTCCTGCTCTAACACCCGCTGCAGCCTCTTGTAATGGCTCTTTGAGTGGTACCGGAAAGTCTTTTTCAGCAGCAGCCACAAGGCTCTGTTCTCAATGACAGCTTCCTGTAAAAGAAAGAGCAAAAAGAAAATTTTGGAGGACTCAGACAGCAGCTTTTCCTCTTCATCCACAGGACACAGGGCAAGTAGTGGAGACCTAGATCTCCCACACTCTCCTGTTCATCCACATCCCTCACATAGCCTGTTACTGAGGATTTCTCATACTAGCTCTACCAGAGCTCTTCACCAGAAAGATTCTGCAGGATTTGAGTAGAAAACACCAAAAGACTCCACATCTTTCAGTGACGTGGGACAGGGTCTGATACATCCCATTCACTAAAGAAAGGGTAGTTGGGCCTGGCATTCACTACATCCAATCACTTACATGTGGGGATCTGAAGAAAGAGAGGAGGTGTGAGGTAACAGCAACGCTTTTACTGAATATTCCCCAACTGGACTGAGAAGGATGGAGAAAGAGTGGGACCTGACCCTGCTGTCTCCTCGAATAGTGTGACAGGCACATTCAAAGAAGCACACTCACCTCGACAAGAAAGGACACAGCAAGTGTGACTGCAAGCATTATCACCATGGAGATCCGCCAGGTGGTAGGGGTGCAAACAAGCTGGGAAGAAAGCAGAAGCCAGTAAGCAATGTCTCCACACTAGGCACTGGTGGGAGCTTGTGTCATCAACAGCCAGAATCCCACACTGGCTGTACATTGCTGGCAAACCAATATTGCTACTTATCCTGAGGAATTATTGATAAAGAAACATTTAACCTTATGAACCAGCGGAAAAAACCATACTCCAGAACAGCAGCAGGAAATCTAAATGTTTCCTTTCTTCCTAATATCAAAATTAGTTCCAAGTATTTCAAATTCCAAACCCAGTTCCAGCTTCCCATAGCTGGCAGCAATGGTTTTCTGGCTATTGCTCAACTTATTTTGGAGATGCAGCTCAGATCCAAAATTTGGATCAGCAGTTTCTCCAGGGCTAGGCTACTGCGGTTTTATTGCCACTCCCTCCTTCTGACTTCTCAGCAAATCCAGTGCAAGCCCCCCAGATTTGCAGTTCTCCCCAAAGGCATTTCAGCCCCTCACGGCAGCAGTGCTGACACTTGTCCTGTGCCACCACAGCCCACAACAGGACTAAGACTTGCTTTCAAGTGCCATCTCGTGGCAGAGTCTTTAACTGGGTCTGCCTGCTCAGCCTCTGCTCTGTGAACTGCTACACGGTGAGGCTGCTTGGCGTTCAAAATCCAGGTATGTTGCTCTCGTCTGTGTTTCTATTTCTTTCATTATTTCCATTTCTAAATCCACCTGCCAGCTCTCACATAAAGATACAGGAGTGGAAGCAGCATCGTGTTCAGTACCAGTTATCCAAAGCCACCATGCTTCATCATTCTGTTAATATATGTACTAAAAAATAGCTCTGCATTTCTTTTGTTGTTTTGTTTCCATGACTCCTAGTACAAGGCTGTGAGACAGTCATAGCAGAGGATATTAACATCTTCCTTACAACTTCCAGCCTTAACATATTAATGGCTGGATCTACTGACAATGCTGTCCTACAGCCGATGTAGATCTTACCCTTCCTTGCACTTCTCCTAGAATGAATTTGCACAAGGCAACTCCCAGCTTGTGTTCTGCCAGACTAAATAAACCAAGCCCTACTGGTATTTACCAAGACAAATCCTCTGCCATGACAGCCTCACTAGTCTTTCTCTACAGCTGTTGTAAACCCAAATGCTGCTTTAGGAAATTACAGGCTGTCTGACATTTAAACAGGGAGCCTGAAAATGTTGGGGAGTGAGTACTGAAGATTGCTGAGAATGCTGAATTTTCAAGAGGATCTGTGTGCAGAGCAGCACAGGCTGAGAATCAGAATTGTGTGGTGTTTTAGTTTAAAGCTGCAGGCCCTCGCTCCTTTCTACTGGCCTCACGACCATCAAGCCATAACATACCAATAAGTTTAGCGATGTCATCTTTTGCTGCATGCACAATTCACTGAAGCAATCAAACTGAGGTATAGCTGTCCAGTTGTCAGAATGCACAGATCTTGGTTTGTTAAATATCCTAATAGTTGTGGAACTACCGTGTCTCCAGAAGGTTCTTCAATCCCATCATCTAAAATCCATCTCTTTAAATCTGATTTGTCACCAGACGTGCCAAACATCCCTGCAGAAATCTGTGCCTTTTATTAAAAACTGTCACAGTGCACTTATACTGGGACTGGCTGCACATTGGAACAATACTCACATCCATCTTAGAGTAGAGATCATCAATATCAGCAAACACCAGAAAGAGGCAAACACCCAGCTGCCCCATGAGCACCAGAATGAACACATCTAAAGGGACAAGAACAAGTAAATAAAACCACAGGTATATGAGCACTCTCAGCTGCTTGCCTTTACTACAGAAGATTGTAACCATAATTTTCCATGTTAAACACTAAAAAAAAAAAAAAAAAAAAAAAATCCATTAGATAGCAAAGAATTCTTAGCAAAAGAAAAAATGAACAGAGTAAAACCCCAGCTTTACTCAGTCAAGCAGATATATATGAGGCTGGGATGAGCCTTGCATATGTAGATTTAAAATGTCAAAAGAGTATTTTGATCATTTGATCTGACCTCTCACACTGAGAAGCCAGAGAACCTTTCAGCAAGTCTCACACCAAGCTCATTATCTCCTGTCATTCAGAAAGAAGTCTAGGATGTAGTCTTGCTCCTGTTAATATAATTAGGAGCTCTGCCCTCTATTTTAATAATATCAAGACTTCACTCTTGAACGGGATGTAAGAAGTAACTGAGAATCTACCCTCTTTCCCCCCAAAGGCAAATATTGCAATGATATGCAAATTATTTTTTTTCTCCAGCTGGCATGTGCCAGACTTCACCCTCCGTTCACTCACCCGAGTTTTGCCCAGGACTGATGACCTTTCTGCTACCTGGGACGAAAGTCTCCTCCTCACTATTACTGTACCTAAACTTCCAAGCCATGAACCCTACAGCAATAAATTAGTTCTTTAGCACAGAAGAGCTGAACAGAGCTTTGCCTGAGAGACAGCTTCAGGATTGTCCCTCAGACAAAAAGAATAGCCCTGCTATGCCTCACAGCAACTTCCAGAACTTCAACATCATGTGCTGACCTTCTATTCATGACAGTTGTTCAGAGGCAGAAAAGACCTACTACAGTTCATTAGAGTTTGCTCTAACATAACATGGCTCCCTTAAGTACCACGATGCTTCTGCAAGCCAACTCCACCAATTTTGTATCAGACTCCATTTGTTTGTTTCAGAAATCCAAATGTCTGGGCCAAATTTTTAGCAGCACAGAAGCACAAAAAGTGGGTCCAGCTCAGAGAGCTGCTGATTACAGGATGCCACTGAGACTAAAACTTCCAAAAAGCTGACCTTTAGTCATTTAGGGATCCACTACTGGGTTCCTACTTTTGTGGCTGGCATCACTTTGATCAAGTGTTAACTTTGTCCTAGTGAATTGACTTAGTGAGCTGAGCAACTCACAGATCCCTCCCACCCTCCCCACACTTACAGTTTGTGTAGATGGGTTTCCTGAAAGGCCTTCCCTTGGAAAACACTAGAGCTACAATGAGGCAGTTGATGGTACTCAGTAGCCACACTGTGGTGTTTTCATAGCTCTTGTAGCCATTGTCTACTTCATTAAGGGCTCCATCTCCCATCACTTCGAGGCCCTGGCTGGAAACTGAGGAAGAATTCTGCATGTGGCTGTCCCCTGAGAGGCAGGCACTGTAAAAAATTATCACTCTGGTCAGCGAATGATCTCTGTCCTGGTCATTTCACCCAGCTTCCACCACCACTATCAGGCATCCTCCCTCATCATCATGATCTGCTCCTGTTGTCACAGCGATGTAGGTTGTTGGCAGTGCCCCGGTCTTACCTGCTGAACATGGCAGAGCCTGAGTTCAAACCTACATGGATACCCTGCTCTTCTTAGTGCTCAGCGGAAGTGTTCTTACAATTAGCACTATGCGGCACAGCAGACTTGTTGGAGAGGTTAGGGACCTGAAGACACCACTGCTTACTCTGTTAGCAGCTGGTGGGGAAGCAGAGGGTCTGCTTGCAGCTGCTCATCCACACTATAGTCAAGCTGATCAGTAGTATCACGCAGACCTGTCTCTGTGTCTGCCCTGTGCCACCCAAGTCCCAGGAAGGGGACCTACCTGTGTATATCCGTCTTGGAATACCAGGGCTGCTTCTGGACCATCACAAATCCAAAAATCTGCATGCTGAGGCTGAAGAGGATGTTAAGTACAACAGAGAGCAGCAGTGGGGGTGAGATGAGTTGGCTAGGAGGTCTGTACGGAACCAGCTTTGGGTAGGCATCTGTGAAACTCACTGAAACATGTACAGTCATGTTTACTCGTGCGTCCAAAATACCAGCAGTGCTGCTGTGTATTACTGACTGCTATCAATGGCCAGCACTTTTACATTCTATAATCTTCACTATAGCACATACAAATATTATATCAAGTATAAAATACAGAATTATTTTCTTCTAAAATCTTATTGGCCACAGAATGGGTTAATTAATGGCATCTGTCTATCATGAGGCATTTTTCAAAAACAAATGTTAGATTTTGATTTTATTTGGCTACTCTCAGGCCCAACGCTATAAGGATATGCTCCAGCTCTCCTGTTCTCTTTCGGTCACTTGTCAAATCTGGCTTGGGTTTTTTTGTTTCTTTATGTTCAGCAACTGCACCACTGTGAGTTACCCATTTCAGAGCCTTCTCTTCTCAAACAAGATGTCTTATTTACTTATCTAAATGTCCAGTAGTCTACAGAGTCTCTTTCCATCCTTTCTGTACATAGGACTATGCATTTCCAAGGAGGTTAAAAATATATGAGATCCATTCTCTTAATACCGAGGATGATTAAGGGGCTTACTTGTCACACCAATTACAGTGGTAATAGCCAGATCTTGGAACAAAAATTGGTAATTCCCAAAGGTGTTTAGTTGCTGAAAAGAGGAACACAAAGAAAAAACATTACAAATCAGACATTTGCTGTTGGCTTGTTTATATCATCTCTAGAAAGCCGTATTATTTTCACTGAGCTAATGCTCTGCTGTTTGTTCTGAAATTCCAAGAGTACGCTACTGAACAGATAAAGGGACTGCACAATCCACCACCCTGCCAATAGATTCATCATCACTGGGCCTGCAGTGAATGCTCTCATTTTGTGTATTGTTCAGACTAATGACAATCCCAGTTCACTCAGTGCGATAAAAAAGAAGCCTCTGGGAAGACAGACATCCTTTCTCAGTGCTGGGTGACTTCTGAATGTGAAGCCCTCCTCTCTAGTTGGGAAGGAGCCAAGTAAAAGTGGTTTCAGACATTCCAGGGGATTTTGCTTACTGTCAAGCTAATTCATGCTTTAAATGCTGAGTAAATTGCAACAGCATATGCTTATGCCAGATTCTCCCTTTTCACAGACATATGTCCTTACATGAAATACCATTTAATATCTCAGCCTTCTTTTTGCCCAGAGCAGATCCTGAGCCCATTGGCTGGAGTTAATAAGAAGAATTCAGTTTTCAGATGAGCGTACAGAAGGACCGTAAGATCATGTCACAGAAGTTTGCAGCTCTGGTAAACTTCTGTATCCTAGTTTTATTGTGGCTCTTATGCCATGTTTTTCCTACAAAGGAACAGTAGCTCATCCCTTTCTATTGAACAAGACCCATATTCCCAAGACATACCCAGTACAGTAGGAGGACACCAAGGTACTGAATGGTGCTGTACAGTGCCATGTACTTGAACATGCAGAAGGAAGTGACCAGGGCAGCACGACCTTCCCTGTGGGAGGATAGGAATAAAGGACAACAATTAGGTGATGGTCTTCTCCTGTTGCCAGTCTTCTGAAAGCGCAGTTGAAAACCAAGGCATTTGTCACAAGGACAGAAGGCTCTACTATTTTTTTTACTGGGAGGTAAAATAAATAAAATCTGGCCTGAACAAAAGTAGAATCTTCACTTGCAGAATTCTTGCTGCAAGCAAAACAGCTTGATTGCAGTAAACCACTTTCCCAACACTACAATATACCCCAGCATGATTTCCTGCTGACGCTAATAGTGCAGATAACAATTCCACGTGAGGAAAAGCATACAAAGCCAAGCAGCTGCTCAGTGAGTTCAAAATGACAAGTCCTCTCTTTCTGCAGTGACCATATAGTAACCAATTAGAGTAAAAGACTCTTTCCAAGTCCTTCCCAGTTATTTATCTGGCAACTAAGCAAAATTGGGACCCTGGCCTTCTTCACAGCAATATCAAATACCTTTGGGATTTTAGAGGAAAACCCACGAGAATAAGGAAGACTCCTATCCAATGTTGTAGATTCCTCAGAAAACTGCGTTTAGTGGTTAGAGCAATGGACTAGGCTAGTTGTTGTGTCTATTCCTAGCTTCACTGCAGCTCACATCAGATAGAGGTATTCCTTCTCTGAGCAGCAGTTGGAGGAAGTTCTAGGAAGAGACTCCATAATGAAATAACCTGCAGACCCAATGCTAATGCTGTTCCTAATGAAGTTCATGGCTCTAGACAGTGAATTCCTCCAACTCCTAATAATGTTCACTGCAACAAATGCTTAAGTTTGGCACAGTCATGCTTCCTTCTACTTTCCTCAGTAAGAAGCAGATAACTTACCTTTTTCAAAACTTAACTAAGGGAGTAGCACAACAGATGCTAATGTTTTGCTTGCATAGGACAGAGACAGAGCCTAAAAGTAGTGAATAGGTTGACATTGTGGACATTTGGTTCAGCTTATGTAGTATTGTTCATTTTGCATTTAAAAGATTGCTAATGACAAAATGCTCAGCTGTAGTTGCCTTCCTCCTGTAGCTTTGAGGCGAAAGAATTAATTTATCTTAGAGGAACTTCAGACAGTAACTAAGCAAATGGTGATTTCCATGTCAAAGATATTTATTTTTCTCCATATATATACATTCTGGCCTAGTTGGAACAACTAACACTAATATTTGAGAGATCTGAGACTGGGGAATGTCTTCTTAATATAACTGGAAACAAAAATCCATGCTTACCTGATTAGCTCTGGCACACATGCTATGCTGGGGGTTTGGGATGTGAAGGGTGAAGCTACAGATGCCTCCTGCTCTGACAGCGATATCCCTGCATGCGCCACTTTCAAAGCCTGAAAGGCATAGTCCTCTTCAGCACCCACAAGCCAGAAGGACCCAGGAACTGACATGTCAGCCAAGAAACAAGTTCTTATTACAGTATGTGTTCTGTGAACAGCAACCCCTTCTCACTCCCTGGGTATGCTCCACCCAAAAGGTTTCTCCAATAGGATGTAGTTGGGGCATCAGGTGCAGAAACAGTAAGGAGATGACAGCATGAGAAAGTCCATTTGCCACAGACCCCAAAGCCAGCCACCACCAGCTACAGAAGACAGGTTTAGCTGTGCCTCCTTTGTCAGTACTTCCACGCTGTCTCTTCTTAGGTAGACAGTCTAGTTTCTCTGCTTGCTTACCCTGGGAGAACCCTTGGGACTTTGTTTAAATACAAGTGAGTGCTTCACTGCCAAGGTGGCACTGCCACAAGGATGTATGAAGTCATGGAGTGAATTCAACCTGCCAGCAAACCCAGAAGGTAGTTATGGACACCTCCGGAGCATGGACTGTTCCTCTTGGAAATAAAACTTCCTTGCCTTGCACTTCTAAAATATGCACTTCCAACAATCTTGTAGGGCGACGTGCTCCCCAGGGAAACTGTTCCTCGCCCCTGTATCCTCTAACCCCCAAAAATGCAGGTGTTGACAGAAAACCCAGTGGAGGATTTGGAGAATCTTCTGGTGTTTTTTGCAAGGAAATTACTCAGTCCTCAACACCACAGTTTGCAACAACATCAGCTCTTGCATGGCTAGGGGGGGATCAGGCCTGAATCAATGCTAGTGCCAGGGAAATTGCTCTATAAATAAGCAGAGGGTTCCCATCTCCAGTATGTGCTCAGTTTGGGGTATTCTGCTGTCACTGCATTCATTTTTTTAAATAAATATATTCTAAAGAATTTTCACTTACCCCGCAGTCATTGGCTCCATCTCCACACATACCCACAAAGTAACTAAAAAATAAAGTGACGTACAGTTCAGTGCTGGGAAAAATAAGACCTATAAACAGGAGGGAAGCAGAGCCTCCTCCATTTCTGCAAGCCATGCCAGCTTCAACTCCAGAAAGAGAAGAAGGAAAGATGAACATAGAAAACTCAGAATTACACAGGTGTTAGGTATTTGTTCATTTGCCAAACCAAGGACTTCAGTGTCTCTTCTTAAATAGGCTTGTGAAACTTAATTGCCAAGCTGTACTTCTGTAGAAGCTTCAGTTTTGTGTACTTCTAGGACACAAAACTATGTTATAGAGTGTATAGTTCTGCAGTGTATACTATGTTATATGTTTTCTATGTTATAGAAAAGCTATAGAAGCTTCTTTACAAGTCTGGAAATTTATCACTTCCTAACTCAGTGCTTATTAAGAACTTACTCCAACTTTTGAAACTCTTCTACAAGGCTGGATTTCTGACCAGGAGACATTCTAGCAAAAACTGTTCCATTTAGCAGAAGCTGTAAGGAGAAAAAAAAAAAAAAAAGAAAGTGATTTTTTAAGCACTTGATGTAAGAGTCAGTGATTTTAGTGATAATCTGGAATAGAAACCACCAAAAAGTCATATTTCCAAACAATTGATGCTAGACCCCAAAGCAGGAAAGGTTGAGTATCAAAGATGAAAGGTATCTTGATTTGGAAAAATAACAATCACAACTTGGACGTGAGGCCTGGTGTGTCATTTGTCAGATGAACACATATTACCAAGCAGGGATTTAATAGAAAATAATTCACGATACTATCTTTTCCATTAAACTGACAAACCATGCCAAATTGCATGCTGTGTAATACCATGTTTTCTCATTTTCTTCAACACCTGAGAGAAGCAGTTCTGTGCAAGGGCCAGGCATATGGCCATAAATGTTTTAAGTCATGTCCTTACATTATGAGACCAGTCTGATCCTATTGTGCAGGAAAAAAATTGTGAATTTTCAGACCTTTCTCCACACATTAATATCAGAGATTCAACCAGCCCACAAGTTATTTCAGGCTTCTGGTTGTTTCCAAAAGATGTCCTGATACAGATCTAGTCAGCTAATTATATCAGGACAATTTGGATCTACTGATTGGCAAACCTACCCCAATTAAATAATCCAGATCTTACCTTTGGAAGTAAGTGGCTGAAATGCTGTGCTATAATTTGATAAGATTTTCCACTCATGGCAAAATGGTACTGGCCTGATCCCACTGCCAGACTAATTCTTCTTTCAGTCTGACTGTCATCTTCCTGTAAAAAAAATCCAGAATTAGTGCTCTTTCTAAGCCCTCAAAAGCTACTGTGTGTGTTTCCAGGCAAAGAAAAGGACATCCCATGAAAAGGGCACTCATGAAGACTCTGGGAGTGGTGTATTCATGGCACAGCCCCTTTGCCTGGATTTGTAAATATATTTAGGCATATCATGCTATCAATCTCAGTGTGAACTGTGTTCCTTATATGCCTTGAAAGCTGGACCTCAACATTCATATGTTTGGTAGAATTTATGCAGCAGTGCCAATCTGATGGGCTGCACTGTGAGAGGGGCTACAGGGAACATACAGGCATCATAGCTAGGCATGCCTTCTTGCAGTGAAATACAATGAAGATGCTGCTGAGGCTGGGCTTTGGTAGATGTGAGCCCCTCAACAGCCCCTGCAGAGATTTCCTACCACGTGCCTGACACTAATACTTCTTAGAGGAGGGTCAGCACCTTCAGCCATACTCTGCAGGGAGAGACTAACAGGTCTTTGCCTCAGTTCCTTTGTGGAGATGCTTGATGAAATACAATTTCTTAGCATAGCTAGCCTGTTTCACTGTGTATATACAATTTCTCAGCTGTTAATCTGTGTTTTAATTCTGCAGGTATGGGAAAGCACTCTCTATGTGTTAAAACAGGGCTGGTTCCTTCAGTGCAGTACCACTGATTCCCCTTCTCTACTACCAAACCTACCTTGCAGGAAAACATGCTTGAAAAATGCATCAGCTAAGCATGAGGGCTATAGTCAAATCTTGTGTACAGCTGTTTTCAAACCTAACCCAGACAGTTAGCAAGAATAGTGTTTACAGGATAATATACTAGGAAGGAAGCTCTAGGGTAGTAAGTACATCATTGTTTTTAAACACTTTTCTAGCACGTAACATTCTGATATGCATATGATGGTGAATAACTGGTCTCTGTTATACTAGCATAATCCCACTGTATTATTTCAAGCATTCCAACTCAGTTTGCTTTCCTGCTGCACATCATCTGCTTTACACTCACCAGGCTTCCATAATCTTCAGTTTTGTTTTCTTCTAGTGGTTTCCAGGTAACAGATGCTAAAAAAGATCCAGGTATTTTGTTTGCTTCCACAAGAATCACTCTGTTTGTTGGAGAAATCATCCCAGCATTTTTGGCAACAGTTACAGCTGTCTGAATGTTATCACCTAGAAAAATCAAGGACAGTATTATCTACAGTGAGGAATTGTTTATAGAGGAAACATCAGCCTTTTCCTGAATTCCAAGTTTTCAAATATGATCACAGGTACCAATAAAATTGCAGTGTCTATGCATAAGGAAGTTTTTGACAAAGATCAAAACTTTGCAGATGACGTCTGTCTCAATAATTAAATATATATTTCAAGCCTGAGCTTGAAGAAATCTAGCTGGGGAACGTGCTCCTAGTTTCTGTGTTTTAAGCAAGAAAACAATAAGGGATTCACTCTTAAATTGCTGCTAGTATCACTGATTCACAGCAATTGTCCTTAAACATCTTTGGTGTAAGATGGGTACTGAAATAGGTGAAGCCCAAAAAGACAAGATCTGTGTAATTCCTGGAAAAAATGTCTTTGGACCATGGAAAAACTCAGATTTATCCTATCCAAATCCAAACCAGCTCTTCAGGAAAAAAAGCTGGGGGGGATAAATAGGGACTGGTAAGCATGAAGTACCAGATGTCACAAGGTTCACTGTTTTATCCTGGTATCCATGTTCAATCTTGGCTCATTTATAACAAAAGAATTTCACAAGACCCTATAAAGACGGGATCTGGCATAACATGACTTTATGCACAACACCCAACAACCTTAGCAGGGAGAACAAATGGTCTCACTAGAAAGTGTCAGAGGAACAGCAAGGCTGATTTATGGTGAAAGGGGACAGATAAAGAGTCAGGTATTTGACAAAGCCCGATGAAGTTGTCAGGAACATAAGCCTGCATAGGTCAATTCATGTGATTATTACAAAACAGTTGCTTCTTGGACTGTAACTGTCTCAAAAACACAAATGTCTGTGCCTTCCTACCAGTGGTAATGATAAAGCAGCAGACTGCTTGTTCACTCACATATGGTTGAATTCCTTATCTGGGCGAGCAGCCACATAAATAATCATCCTATTTAGATACCTGTGACCATAACGCTCCTGATGTGGGCAGCACTGAGCTCTTCCAGTACAGGCTTTGTCGCTTTCTTCAGTCGGTTCTCCATTATCAGCAGACCTAGGAATGTCAGATCTGATTCCACCTCCTCCCTTAAGAACGAAGACGAGATGGAGAGATTTAATTCCTCTTTTTCCTTTTGACCTGCTTTGCACTGCATTTGCTGATAGCCAGTTACAACTGTTAACCATCCCAACAAATTCAAAATAACTTCCCAACATCCCAACAAATTAAAATAACTTGTTCACTTTCAGCAGTCTAAGGCTGTCTGTCTTCTGTGGTGTTATTTCAGTTCCAGCTGGGTTTGCATTCTACTAGCAGTAAGTGGTGCTCGTGGTATATGGAGGATCTCACTTGGTTTTTATCCTTCTATTCTAGTCTTCCTTTGTTCTGAAGAAACAGTTCAGTACGTAGCCAGCTTCCAGATCATGTTTGCTAAATTACCAAATTTGGTGTACCTACTCCACATACCAAAACAAAGCCTGATGCATAAGTTGGACTGTTTTCTATTAATGCACCACCCCCAGCCAGCATGAAAAAAAGACCCTGATTTTCCTGCAGGATTCCCAAACTGTGATGGTCTGATTTGGAAAGTTCATGCACGTTACTCCTTCTAATTTGAGGTCTGTACAATGAAGACATACACCTCAGTAAACCTATCAGCTATTCTTAACAGTAGGACCCAAGCAAACAGCATGTGGGATCTCCAGCTCTGTTCTCTCCTATTCTCTTTTTCACACCTGCACTGTTGCCTTTTTACAGTTGAATACACACAGTTGAGAACAGAATTTCGCAAACAATCCCGTCACTGAGGCCTAAAATAGAGGTTCCCCATGAAGCTGGGGTGACTCTGAAGAGTTTGAAAGAAGTAAAAGCTTTCAAATGCTTATTTTAGCCACAGCTGTAAGTAGGAGGCGAGGCCAAACACTTGCATGGCAGTAAGAGCAGCTGAGTCAGGTGATGCTGAATAGTCACTGCTTTCATAGCAGGACTAGTGTTTGACCTCCTGTCACCCTTTTTCTCTTAGCGGTATATACATCACCCATGATATAACTGCACACAGAGCTGCAAAATCTGGGCCATATCATACACATTTGCTCATTGGGTTGGATAAGTCTGTTATGACACCTGTCACAAGAATTAAACAGATCATTTGCACTTTGCCTCAGTGTCACTAGCTCTTTCTGCAAAGTGAAAAACAAACACTGTAAAAAAGCAAGTGAGCTTTATCTGGATTAGGACCTGCAGCTAGTAAACAAAAAGGACAGCACATGTACCAAGTAACTACAAATGTTTCACACGTGATATTTCTGGAGTATCACAAGCAAGAGCTACAGGGATTGGGGTAAAGAGCCTACAGATTCATATGGGGGTGTTTTTGAGTGAGGCCTGTGTAAAATTAGTTCTATGGGAGTAGCAGAAGAGTTTCCTGACTTCTCTAGAAGCTATAGAAAGTTAAAGCTATGATGCTAAAGGAGTGGACCAAGACAGCAGCAGAAAATAGTCTGATAACTTTGACTGGGCTAGAGAATAGGTAGCATTATGGGGATCATCTGCTGCCTTTGCTTAATCAAGGAGCCAGGAAAACAAAACAAAACAAAAGAGAGAGACCACTTTGGCTGAAAGCCTGGATAAATATGCAAAGAGATTGGTAGAAATGACGGACTAAGAGAAGGGTGTACTAGGCTTTACGGTGTACTAGAGTTAAACCCCCTACGTTGATTCATTGTTAAGAAATGTGTAAAGATTCTAGGTATGTGCGGTAAGCATGGGGTAGTGAAGTGCCCTCTACTCATTCTCAGATAGACATATATCCAGATTTAAACCAGATTCTCTTTGGCCTGAGTCTAACAAAACTGTCTGTACTATATCCCTGCTCCTAGTAGAGGCTTTGTGGTAACGGTATTACGTGAGGCCCATGGCTGAATGTTGCTGATAAGAAGCAGCCTACTGCTTACCTTGTTAGATCAGTAGATTGCCTCCCTGTTTGGAGAGACTTACATGCCAGTCCAATGACCCTAAAGCCCTGTGCTGTATAGAACAGAAGCTTGCTTTCAAAGTTCGATGGGACTGTGAAAAGAGGAAAAGACAGTTCATCAGGGCATTTGACTGCTTTCTAATAAAAATAGAACGGTTTTGGAGAAGGGAGGGTTCCTTCCCAGAAAACAGGTACAGCTAGATACCACCAATAGGCCAAGGGCATTAAAAGAAGCTGCTGAAATGAGCTTTGATCAATAAGAAAATCATTGCTTCTCCTCTGCCACTCTGCACTGAGGATCCTAAGCTATTCTGCAAAGACCTGCCTTATTTTTGGGTGTCATGAATGAGCTGTGCTCTTCTACTGCCTACCCAAGGTCTGGAAAAGAAAACTTTTTTTGGTGTATACTGGACTAGTAGACTACTCTTTCAAATATTTATTCCAGCAGAAACTGCACACCTTGTACAACAGTTGGTACTTGCTTTTGTCTGCTAGCCCTGAGAAGGGCTGTATGAAAGCTTAGCCTTAGACCTGAAGCACAACAGTGAGACTAACTTTTCAGGCTGAGGTATAAGGTCTTAGATCCAGAAATCTCATTTGGACCTTCCACTTCAACACACCATCAAAGCCATTTATACATATGTGTTTCTAGGAAGCATTTACAAATGGTAGTTACCTGTTTCTGCTCTGCATAATGTGGCTACCATTTCTGGAGCCCCTTTTGTGAAGACCTGTTTTTCCCCACCAATTTCCTGAGCAATGACAGACATTCTCTGCAAGGCTGAAGAAAATGGAAACTGGTGTAAAATGATAACTCCTTCCACAGAGGCCTAGGAGAAAAGCAAGCAGATCAGATATTGCAGCATGGGTTTTAAGCTCTGTCCAAAGGAGTTGAGTTCTCTGAACCATGCATGATGGACTGATTTGTCAGAATGGGGTTAGAAAAGACCAGTGAAATTTGTACAGAAATGTTTAGGTCAAGCAATAGGAAAAGTTCACTGACAGTTTTAGCAGACTGTTAGATATAATTTACTAAAAGGAACTCACTAACCCTATTTCTTTAACAAGACTCTGCTAGGTTTTACACTGGTCTTGCAAAAGAAAAAAATGGACATCTGAAAGTCAACCCCTTGTTGTGCATCACTGGTAAAGACCTGACATCAGGTGCTGGAACCCACTGCAGCCCCAAGTCCTTTAGAGATGATCACCACTCAGCTGAGACTGGACTGAGTCTGGAGCCACCAGAAGAGGTAAATTCCCGAACTGGACAATCTGTCATCTAGCAACGCCCTGCTCAAATCCCTGCTTCTAATGTGAGCAGCAAGCTCCTCCTGGCATCTCTTCTTCATCAGAGAGAGCATGGTGATCTCCCTGCAGGTAGTCCAAGAAAGACGAAGTGTGGAAGAGATGTCTTGGACTAGGACAACTAAACATTTCTCTACTAAAAGGTAAATCTTATCTAACAGTTTAACTTGATCATGAATGTGAATCTTTCAAATAGCTTACAGTGCTGGCTTTAGGTCCAGGTCTAACAACTGTGGCATGTGTGGATCCTTGACCTTCAATGTGATGTCTGCTGGAATCATCTATCACCTGTGTATTGAAAGACAAAAATCTTGTACATCATAGCAGCAAAGCTGAAAGGAATCTTAAGGGATCATTTAGAGCCCTTCCTTCCCTCAGAACAAGGTATCTTATTCATTCTTGATAGAGGTTTGTCTGACCTCACACTAAAAGCTCCTGTAAGAAGAAACTCAATGCCTCCCTTGGCAATCAAATCCAGAGCTTCACTGGCTTCACTAACATACTGCTGTACTCTTATAAAGCAAATACCTTGTGTCACCTCCCAGACAAATCCTTTGTCCATTATAATCCACTCAAACATGTAGAAAACATTTTTCCTAGATAGAACATAGAGCCAGTGGAAAAATAATAATTAAAAATTTATGTTAGTGCAGAAAGCAGCATTCACTGCTCTTGAAGTCTTCAACAAATCACGTTGTTTTTTTTAATCATCACAATATGACTGTGAGAACAGAACTATTTTATGGTGTTAAAGGGCACACAATTATTCCTGTTTCAGTGATTTATAGCTTTGGTGGGTTTCTGCCTAAGGCTGAGATGGTGAAGTGATGCCCCAGGGAAGAAGAAAATAAATAGCAAAGCAAACCAAAAACTCAAATTCCTGTCACTACTGGATAGTTTATTCCAGAAACTTGGCTGTTTTACATATTTTGCAAATTCAAAACAGACAGGTGTTAAGTATGGGTGTTGTCAGCTAATCCAGCCATGAATCTTGTCTTACATCAGCAGTGGCTTGTGGCTATTATCTTCCACCAGGTAATTATTGACTGTTTCTTTTACCCATCTCACATTTGCAGCCTTTCAGTTTTTCATAACTGTTCATTTTTTCCTCAATTGATCAGATAGTAAATAGGGACATCGATGGCATTTGTAGGTAATAGGACAGAGAATGAAAGCAGAGTGCTTTGAGAGCTACTCTTTTTACTCTGCTCTCATTACTCCACAACTGTAGTAGTTCTTTCCCAGCTGTGAGGCCTTCTACAACGTTTAGGTTTGAAATTCCATGCCCATTTGAAACATCTTCTCATTGACAGAGCTCTAACAAAGGTCAAAGTATTGTATCCAATTCAAAGCTAGCAGAAATCTGTTATATGCTCCGTAAAACCAGTCTGCATCTACATGTAAGTTACATCTGGGGCTTCCTGTCATCTGGCAGCAGCCACAGTCAGAGTTAATACCCAAGTAGGGTTTGCATGATATTCACCACTTGCAGTCAAATGATTTAAATACTCAGAGTACCCCGGGGTGAAAGCTCTAGGCAGTAACAAGGAACATTTCTTTAAAAGCCTAAGCATGTGGTATCTCTTCTGGGATTACTTATTACTTACTGTTTTACTTATGTGTGGGAAGTGGCCATTTGCATGGAACAGCTTGAGATATTTCTCCTTTGCAAGAACATCAAAACTCCCCCCTACTATTTGCATAACAGCAAAGCACAGAATTACCCAGTTAGTTGCCTCAAACATTTTCACATCCAGTGGGTCTCCTTGGATCTTCCCCTCCCAAACAATTAGTGAATGACAAACCACCATTGCTCTGAACAGTGGGCCCCAAGGCAGGCTGTGGTCTGCAGGGAAACTGTGAATATCCTGGAAACTGACACAAAAGACATCATAAAAAATATCATCAGAGAACACCAAACACATGTGACTAACAGAAAAAAATACATCTTAAAGAGACTATTAAAGTCTTATCCTGTGATCAGACAGTAAGCATGTTTCTGGGGACTTGTCCTCCCCCAGGAGCTATTTCTCATGCACATCCCTGGCTAGGATACACATGTTCAGAACAGGCATATTCTGCATACTTAACTGTCTATTGGGATGGACAGAGAAACAGATTACTATGAAATATCTTGAGGTTTGTGCAAGGATTCGAGCTGTGAGGCTCATACAAGTTTGAGCATCTTTGTGCCTGCACATTTCTGGAAACGTAAATGGGCAAAAACACGGACACTGTAGGAATCGAGTGGCAATCTCATGGTAACAGTGACTTCTTGTCATAAAGGGCTGGGGCACTGCTGCATCTTTGAAATCTAACCTAGCACGTCTACTGCAGACTACCCTGCCTGTGCATGCTCTGCCTCATGCTGACAATAGCGGCTGCATCTTTTCATGGGATGAAGCAACCAACTCATTTTCCAAAGGCTACAGAAATAATATTGGAAGTTTAAACATAGGGAACTTCTAACAGCTGTTTGACATTAACTGTCTTTTAGATTTGTTCATATATCCAGGAGGAGAATCTGGTCACTATTCTACCAAATTTAAATTCCATTGGTTGTCAAAGAGCCTTACCAATTTCTTTCAGAGGGCAGCAAGCCCCAGAGATCCAGGCCATCTTCTGTTAAGGTGCCAGTCTAAGTTAAAATGTACATTTAAATAAAATTCACACATGAGATTTCCAAGAGGAATACAAAGCAAGACAAATTTGAAGGAGTTACTGTTCAGAAAATGCCAGCACGGTGCAGAGCAAAAGTGCTACCAGCCAGGTTCCAAGAAAAACAATAATGCACAACAGTGTCTGTTCAGACAACAATCTGAAAAACACTTGACCAAAACCCATACCCTCCCACCCCTAGCATTGCTCCCAGTGCTAGCACAAGAGTAACCAACTCATAGAAGTTACTTTGTCAAAGCAGATGAGGTTCAGCTGTCCACACATGTTAATCCTCTGTGGGCTGATGCAGAAGATGCCCTTTTTCTTCAGCCTCCGCTGGGTATAAATGATCCCTGTTGTCAACGCAGCTGGCAGGGCTGGGGGGACAGCAATAGTGATAACATCCAAAGCCTTCTTCACTACTTCTCCAGCCTCCTCCTGACATAAAACCAAAGAGAGTTATCAGCAAGAAGATGGCAAGGAGTGCTGCTTGGATTGTCTGAGTATAGCTTTCTTCATCTCTCCTTCTCTGCACTACAGGTGTTTCATGCTCAGGTGTTTTCTGCCCATGGTACATTACATATTAATCTCCCTCAGAAATGAATTGTTTTGATTTAACCAAAGGGCTTAATACTAAAGAGCAGCCTCCAGACCCTCCCTGACTCTCCATGTCAACAAACCTGCCAAAGTTCACAGTCTCCTGTAAAGCACATGAGTTCAAACGTGCCAGATATGTTATTGCACCTTCAGTCAAGCCCAGCTCACCAACAGGCAGCACACAAGAAACTGCCATTTGTATGGGCATTCATCCAACCACCTACAGACATAGCTCTGGGCTCCATATTAGTGTGATGGTGAGATAGGGGATCGTGGTAAAAAGGAGGGCACAAAGGAAATTGTTTTTATGTGCAGGAAGAGACATGGAATTAAAAGTTACATTTTTAAAAGTAATCTCTAAATTGAAAGCATAAGATGTTGGTGTTAAACTGACTGCCACTGCACTGCATATTGGCCCTGTTATTCTTGGCAGTCAGTATCACTAACTACTAAAGGATCAAATGCATTTCAAACAGGGGTCCCAGGACAGAGACACTGCAAACTAAACCCAATTTGCAGTTCAGATGGATCTGAAAACCATCACTAGAGTTCTATTATTACTGTTTCTGAGCTTGGAGTTTTGACGAAAAACCATGCTGCTTTTGATGTGCTGAATTTTCATCATGTTCTCATTCTCCCTTCATTGATACTGATTCATACCACAGAAAGCTCCAGTTTGATACTATTCTGTATCTATTTTATGTAAGAATGAAGCACTTATCACCTTCATATAAACACAGTCACAGAAGAGAAAGAATGTAGTGTATCGTGACTGAATCTTACACCAGTCTGACAAGAGAGTTTCAGATACTGTGATAACATCAGCACGTATTTTACATACTACAAAATGTCAAGAGGGTCTAAAAAAAGCAAAACTGCAGAGCAGACACCAAGCTATGCTCTTAAGCACACTTTCTTTGACATCCCATGCGGAATTCAATTTCTGCAGAATCAACCTTGCCACTCAGCACTTTGGCTTTCCATTGGCAGATAATTATCAATGCATGAAATGATTTCTGGGAAGTTTTTTTTAAAAGCTCTAAAACAATTAGATTTTCAAAATTGCTCAACTCTTGGTTACAGTGCATGACTATTTCTTAGACAGACCTTGACACATGACATGAGAATGAGTGAACTATTTTTAAAAGAGTGTCAGGCAGTCTCCGGAGATTTAAAGACCTATATGGGAGTCCATGTCTCAGCTACATTGTGGATGTACCTGCTACTAACACTGTCTCCTGGATGGCCACTTTTGGGTGTTGCAGTCTTGTCCCATCTTCTCCTGCATCTGACTAGTCTGTTTGGATTATTTACCATTTCACCTTGCCTGGGACTACTGATGGGCACTTAACTACCACCCAGCTCTCCCCACCATGTTCAGATGCTGTGTGACTGTGCCCTGTTTGGTGACGGCACTGCCTGTGCTCTGGTCACCCTTGGCTTCTGGCTTGCCTTCCCCTAGGGAACAGCTGGCCCTTGCTGCTTCCTGACACAGCAACTCTTAGTTCTACACTGAGAAACTTGATTAAAATTACCATACAGAATTAATAGACCCTAACAAATATGGCATACTAGAGAAGAACTAACACAGTCTTCACAGAGGGAATTCATGCCCCATAAACCTCCTAGAGAACTCTGGAGAAAATAAGTTTTGATGTGGGTGAGTGACTCAATTGGTACAAGACACTTAGATTTCAAAAGTTATTTCCCAAAAGCTCTCAAGGATATTAAGCTTAGTGATTACTAAGTGAAGGTTTGCCCACTATACAAATGACTAAACAAAGATAGGGAAAAAGAAGTGCAGAAGGAAATAGGGAGCTCTTTATAACATCAGTAAATCTGGGGGATGTATATTTATACCTCTACTGTTCAGGGCTCGATATTGTGGAAGAAGAGTAGCTGAAGGGGTGGACAAGGATCTGTAAGTCATGGACAGTAGGGAAACATCAAATAGAAAGCAGCTATTTGCTATTTCACTAAAACAAAAATCTACAGTGCCTTCAGTGATTTACCAGAAAGTAGGTTTTAAAACATCTTTACACAGAACATAATGAAACTGTGAATCACCGCCACAGGTGTTGTCAAAGCCAAGGCATAAATGAATTAAAAAATCTATTAAACTAGACTCGGGGGGATTTTCAGTGGCTATTAAAGCTAGATGATCTAGACACAATGGACAGCTTACTGAATTCTTAAACCTTTCTGTTGAAGAAACCAGGAAACTATACCAAGGAAGAATTGTTCTATACTTAGTTCTTTATAACCTCTTTCCATAAGCATCTAATACCAGTTACTGTCAGAGACAGTGGATAGTCTTTCATCTGAACTGAAGCTTTTGGAAAGTTGCCTTTTCACAGTGGCATCCAGTCTGTGTCTGAACCTATACCTGACTTAAGATTTTTCTAGGAATGTACAAAAAGTGCCACAAGAACTCTTTAAAAGATACTTGCAGAGTGCTAAGCTTTTGGGATCTCCCATTTTCAGAGATCTAGAAAGCATGCTACTAATCATATGTACATGCTCTATGTATCAGCGAGCACAGGGTAGACAATACACAAAGAGGTAGTCAGTATTCAAAAGGTTACTGAATTATAAGACATGCAATGCTCACACCAGATTTGCTAAGAACTCAGAAGAAATGAAAACTGAGACACAGTGGGTTTTGGCACCTTAGAATTAATATCTAAGAGCTAGTGGTGTCACAAAGACAGTTGCCTCATATACTAAAGTGGAAAGAATCATACTTTTATATATAAATGTGTATGAAGCCACTCAAGTTCAAGTCTCTTGAAACTGGCTGTGAGTACTTCTCCTGCATTTAGTAACTCACCCCATTAAGTGCAAATACACACACTGTGTAGATCATTCCAATGGCTGCAAATGCTATGAGGCACATCAGGAACCGAAGGGCATCTCTGTACAGCTTGAAGTTCATGGGTTTAGGGTAGAGAATGGACCTCACCAGATCTCCTTTGGCTGTATTGAAACCTGCAAAGACAAACAAAAATCATTATTAGGGGAAATGATTTCCAAAAATTCACTAAGAAAAAATGGAGGATTTTGAAATAACTAAGAAAGAAGGCCCAGATCCTTCATTTTACTGTATGTGAACTACTCTGCAGAGTACAGAAAAAAATTGTCTCAATCAGGAGGATTTTTTCAACATCCCAGAAGCAAAGCAAGATTATTCTTTGTAACCACATGCTAATGGTTTTTGTAAAAGTTATGCCAAGAAAACTGAAACAATGCATAATAGCTTAGCCCAGCCTGGGATATCAGTTCCCCAACTGATCGTTGTGAATTTGGGTTAACTCCTTTAACTGAAGGTGCACCAGAGACCTTTAAGTCAGACTCCGTTGCAATAAGAAAAAGCATGAAAGGAAAAGCAAACTGAAGTGTTGACTGACCAGTCCGCAGCACCACAGCTTTCGCTACTCCTCTGTCATCTCCCTTGGTCTGTATGACCTCTGTTCCACAGAAGAGGACATGTTTTTTGTAGTCCTCTGCACAGTGCATTCTCCAGGGCTTCAAGTTATCAGCTTGGGGTAAGCGGGTCTTTGTTACGGGAATACTTTCTCCTAGGGAAGATTATCTCAGATAAGGAAAAATGCAGTACACCTTAAAATTAGCCTGCTAACTTTGAAGTCAGTAAAGTATCTAGATAGACAGCAAACATATTTACTAGAGAAACCAGTTTAGAGAAATGTTAGTTTTATATCGTCACATCTTCAGAGTGAATAGGAATTTGCAGCCTAGCAAACAAAGAACAGATCCTGCCAGAGAAAATCTCTCCTTTGCATCAGTACAATAACTTCTTGTAAGTCCGAGAAATGAAAACAGCCCAAGGACTTGGAACCATGGCTGTAGATACAGAAACTCGAACAGAGACCTTAACTGGTGTTGTGTGACTCCAGTTGATGGCCATAAGTTGTTCACCTAGTTTGACCTTCAGGTGCAAGCCACTACACTATTGCCTTAGGCAGATTCAACATGACATTAGCTATTTCCCGTTCCTAAGAAAAAACGAGAGCTTTTACCTCAGTGCTTGACAGCTGACAAATAGCCTATTTATGTCAGAGGAGATACATTCAGGTGAAAAAGCAGAAATACTTTTATTGAATATCTGGTATCTCAGGCTTTCTAAATGAAAGGGACTTCTGGAATTTCTCATTTATATTGAAATTTCAGAACTGTTGATTTTGGTTTGATTCAGACTGAGACCAAATCTAAAGACAAGAAACATAACTATGAACATCTCCTGCACCCAAAATCCTTTTCTCTGTGAACTCTCCTACCTGGTATCTCCTCCACTGCTATCATATGAATGTGAGGTTAAGTGTATGCAGATCGAGACAGATACTCCAGCTGGCTGGAGACATTGCAGCAGTCAGGATGAACCATTCAGAGAAATCCCTACAGTCTGTATAGACTGGGTGCCTTTGTGGGAACAGCTTTTTTTCCATATCTACTGTTTCTTTTCCTATCCTGTTCATTCCCCTTCACTGTCTGCCCTTCCTTCCTTTCTAGTTAGAGGATTGCTTCCTAAATATTGTACCTCAGAAGGGAAGAAAAGGATGAGCTGCTCTTCCCAAAGTCCATCTTGTCTATTTAGAGAAGCTGGGAATAACTAATATATAGTCTTTTTGATAGCAAACATTCCAAAGAATGCCCTTCTAGGCTAACTATGGACTATCTCATAATAGGGATGATACATGATGTACTGGGTCTGGCTGGGATGTTAACTTTCCCTGCAGCAGCCCATACAGTGCTGCGCTCTGCACTTGTAGCTAGAACAGCCCTGGTATCACACCAGTGTTGTGTCTGCTGCTGAGAAGTGCTGGCACAGCATCAGGACTCTCTCTGACCCTCCTAGGGGGTGGGCAAAAAGTGAGAAAGAAACATCAGCAGGGCAGCTGACCTAAACCAACCAAAGGGATATTCCATACCATATGATGTCACACTCAGCAATAAAAGGTGGAAAAAGGAAGAAGAGGGGAGGGGTGGGCTCTCGTTGCAAAAACGTCTGTCCTCCTCCCAAACACCGGCTACGTGCGTTGAGGCCCTGCTTCAAGGACGTGGTCAAGCATTGCTCATTTGTGGGAAGTAGAGAGTAATTTCTTTCCTCTGCACTTCCACATAGCCTTTACTTGTTTTGTTTAGTTATTCCCTTTCCCCCTTCCTCTTCCCCTTTCCCTTTTTTTCCCTTTAGTTGAATTGTTTAATTAATAATAATATTTCCTTAATTTTATATATGTATATATATATATATATTTTTCCCTCTTTAATTAAATCATCCTTATCTCAACCCATGAGTTGTTCTTTCCTTTACTTCTTCCCCTCCTCATCTGAGGAGGGGGAGTGAGAGAGCGGTTGTGGTGGTCAACTGCCTAGCACGGTAAAACCACCACACATGATAATGCTAATACTGTATGTCCTGTGCCACTGTCTGAAACCACAGGGCCATGATGATGTTTTAATGGTAAGCCTGGGAGGGACAAGCTGTACCTGTCAGCATGCTTTCATTTACGATGCACTGCCCACTAATCAGGATGGCATCACAAGGCAAAAGGGCTTTGCCCTCTTTCAAAACCAGCAGGTCTCCAGGAACAAGATGGTGCGACTCCAACTCTTGGAAACCTGTAGGTGACATGTAAAGGAAACTTTGTGCTTTGCATGTTTCTCTGTGTTAAGAGGAAAAGTACAAGGAGCTACTACTAGCTGAACATATTATTACTTCTTTATAATGGCTGATAAACTATGGACTGCAAGAATGACCTAAGAATACAATGTTCCATATTAAGAAAAGTCTAGGCACCAGTTCAAACTGCAGAATTTCTTTTTATCTCCCCATACCCCAAATCATAGCTGCTATTCCAATGTCCTGACCTAACTCAAGAAGCTTGGATCTACATTTCTTACTTTGCATTTCTTACTTTGAGTGCCTCTTTTTGGATTGTTCTCCAAATACCATGACAATGAACAGACTTTGTACACAGCAATTAGGTGGACTCATAACCACTAAGTGGTTGGCTTTGTCAGCACAGCTTTAAGAAAAATGGCATCATTTTCCTGATAATGTTTTGCTAAGGCTGCGCTCACACAATTATGAATGTGATTGATGTGCTACAACATACTTCTAGGTCAAACTAAACCAATCTGCAGAAGCTAGTTAAAAAGGTTGAGAGACAATAGAGGAAACTGCTCTGGAAGGAATTTGATACTACATATTCTCAGTTTTGATATAAATTGCTACAGAAATGAAACACATAGAAGAAAGAAGTGTGCAGGATTCACCTTCCTTATTTCTGCAGACAGTGACCATGATGTTGTTATGAGACTCAACCAGTCTGTGCAGTTTGACCGATTGCTATAAATTAAAGGAGAACATAAAAAAGTGTTACATCTTACGTGATGCAATTCATCCACTAGCAATTATTCCCTTCTGTTATTTGTGGTTCTGAGAGCCCTCATAAACTGGGGTCTGTCCCTGCCAAGAACTGTACAATCATACAGAGAAAGAAACTCCCCACCCTAATTATGGAGAAGGTGTAACAAAAGGTTACAAAGCAAAGCTCAGGAATGGGGAGGGCAGGATGTGGGTAAAGTACCACACAAAGTTTATTATGACTAGGAGGCCAGGCCACTGCACCTGCTACTACATAATGTCACGAGACTAAACCTCTGAGTAACTCTCAGAGCACAGTACATATGCATGTTGTAACACACTGGGCTTTCCCAGACATTAGAAATAAGACTTCCTTGTGGAGAAAGGTGAGATGTCTCACTTACCTGTCTAAGATCGTATACAGTCAAAAAAATTGAGAGGAGAGACATGATTATGATGGCAGTGGCATACTCCATGTAATCTTCCGCAAACCACAGACACACACTGAACAGCTGGAACACGTAAAATGGATTCAAGACCTGTTTGGAGAGGAAGCATTACTCAAGAGTTAGCTACATTTAAATGACTCCAGTATACCCAGAAAGCCCATTCTGCTGGAGATGGGCTAGAATAAAAGCTATTGCGGTAAGTATTGTGTCTCCCCACCCTCTTTCTGATTTTGTTAGCAGTGGCTTCAGTCTAATCACTGGCCCCTCTCCACTGAAAGAAAGGGCCAAATAACCTGGACTAATAAGGATGTTACTTGAGATGCGAATGGCTCAACCTAGTCCTTGCTTTGCTCTACTCTTTACAAGAAATGTAACAGAGGTGAGAGGAGATCAGGATGTGAAGTGAACATGGAGCTCACATACCATGGGCACCACCTCCACCTTGCTTAGGCCACACGTATAACCAGCTGCAGTCTAGAAAGGATATTGGTGCTTACACAATGCTGTGCCCAGAGTCATGAGCTCATTGGATCTCTCTGCAGCTGTAGGCATTTGCCAGCAAGTGCTGTTCACTTCATCTCTGCTGATTAAGAGGCAGCCTTTGCCTGGAAGGTTTGATTTTCAGCACAGCTTGTAAACATTCACTGACCCTTGCAAGGCCAACAGAATGAGCTCCTAGAACACAGGCATGGGGACGGAGCGTTCAGAACAATGAAGAAGAAATGAATTAATGGTGATTTTATAAACAGGATATGAAAAAACAGTGTGCTTGATGGGTGACTGCTAGGAAGCTAATTCAGACACAGGACCCATCATATTCTATATGCATACTCTGCCTCCCCAAGTAGCCTTAAGAATAAAAGCAACAGAAATGTTGAACCTCTTTGATGAGTAGTTTCCAAATAGGGATCACTGGAACATCAATACTGTTTGGCCCACATATCGCTCTCCTGTATGGGATAAAGATACATCACTTACAGATAAAATAGTGATGATATAGCTTGCTCAAGAAGCTGCAGCTTTCAATAGTCCAAAGAGCTCGTATCAATCCTGATGTAAAGTCTGTGAGGATCTTTCTCCAAGAAAAAAGTTTTTAAAAAAATTAATACTCCTTACAGTGCTTATGTCAGAAAAGATGACCGCATCCATGAAATCAACTCAAAAAAAGAGGTATAACACAGCCATTAGGCAAATGTTTCCAGCATGCAAAAACACCTTTGAAGCATAAAAAAAAAGAATCCTGCACCTAAAAATAAATGATCTGAAAACAAAAAAAATCCGCATAAAGTTAATCATAGCATGACTCGAATGAAAAGCTTCAGTGTGAGCTAATGTCAGGAGCTGGATTTTCAGTATTCAATCAACAAAAGATCATTTCTGTACTTAGCATTTTCAGGAGTACCCAATCAGTATATTTTATAATGATATAGTAGTTTGTTAGAATAAAATCAATGACCAGAATTAAATAATTTATACTTTCAATATCATTACATGGAGCCCCACTGAAGAAGGACACATACAACTTATCTGCAGTGTCTCACGGAGGCTTTCTCCTATTGCAAACAAGAAGTGCTCAGAGTTAATTATAAGACATAGATATTTCTTGATTGAGAACAGTATTTTAAAAACTGACAAGGAACACACAACATTCTCTAGCACTTTTCATTCAATTTTTACATGCATGGTCACTTCATCTAAAATTATGTGCTTATTAATGTATATACGTGAAGCTCAAGAAAAGCGCACCAGCAGCAGTACATTAAAACCTCTTTGAAATCCATATGTTGAGTATTCAGAATGCTTTAAAATATGTACCTGATATTCTGTTCATTGCAGGTGAGACCAGAACCAAATTTGGCATGTATAGCTGAACAAGTGTGGTGGTCTTCTAGGGCACTAAAATATAAATGGAACGTTTTCCTTAGGAGGTTATTCCAAAGAAGCTTGACTTCCTCAGAGACTCATGTAACCAGTGCATGAAACTCACCCAACTTTCTGGAACCGTTTTGCATAGATATTCCAGACATAGCGGATTTTTTGCACTTGGATACTTTTCACCTGCAAAATAAGGCAGGACAACAATAGTTGAAACCCAGCAAACACAAATATTCCCAGGCCTGCTCACAGATATGCCAAGAGACAAGAAAGGCCATTCCAGGATAGCTCCTGAATCACTGCTAATGCTAAGCCCTTGCAGAGCAGTTATCTGTGAGGAATGCATGCTGTCATTTATGACTTGCAAAAGGAGTCTGTCCTGTCCTGTGCAATAATAATGAAGCCTGTTAGAGATAATGGTGTTTCACATCAGCTGGAAGAAGGCAATGCTATACACCTATACACACAGGTAATAAAGAAAGCAGCTCTAGGGGACTCTGCCTACCCAGTGCAATAAGCGCTATTATAGGCCAATGAAATCTATACTCGGCTCATACCCTGTTTCAAAATGGAGCTATAACCACAGTCATTAACCTAACAAGAGGTCTGGAGTTAGGAGCAAAGGAGCTGCAATATTTGCAATGCTAAAAATTGGACTGGGAAATGAGGGACTCAACTTGCTGCAGAAGTAGCTCCTTGGATAGCTCTCAGACACTACACAATACTCTGTGGAATTAGGTAGCTTAAAAGGCAAAAAGGTTTTATAACTAACATATAAGTAGGAGCTTTTGAATTGCTAGTGAAGGATTAAACTGCTCTTTGCTTCTTGAAATACGTTCTTTTCTACCTAGATGTTTTGACTGATACTACTGTTGCTCAAAGGGCCTATTATTTAAGGGCTATATTGGGCTTTTTTATGTTACTAATTCAATCCTCCAAAGAATGTTACAAATCAGTCTTCACCTTCATATTGTGCCAGTTGATTAAACTAGCTGGCACTAAACTTTCGTATGTGCATTAAGATATGGTCACACAGAACAGCAAAACCGGCAAGAGCTTTGCTTAGCTGAAGTTGGGTTTATAATAAAAATATCTCCTAAAAATTGCTGTAGATACAAAAATAAATGCTAACAATATATAGCTCTTTTATGGGTTACCCAGTGGAGTGATTTAGTGTCTATAATCAAGAGGCAGATATTAGCAAATGTACCATTGCATTACCATTGCTTACACCAATTTAACATTTGATGCTAAGCAAAACATATAACTGCACTGTCCGGTACTTGTTCTAAAATAGGGATAATTGTGTTTACTCAACTCATGAGGGACCTTCTGATTTGCTTGGATCAATTAATCATCTGTCTTCTCCCCAGTGCCTCACTGGCATCTCCAAGCTATGGAACTGGCAGAGACCAGGATTTTTTGCAGGAATGGTTGGCAGCTTAAGAGATGACTCCAACAAACATACTTTAAAGCTCAAATTGATGTATACAAAGGCAAGAAAGAAAAACATGCTTCAGAGCCTCCTTGATAAAACATTTCTGGAGATACTGATAGAGTTTTGCCTAGGCACTTTTCTGTTCTATTTCCCCTCAGCTGCATTCATCCCTGTTTTCATGTTGCTGTTGGATGTTCAGTTCCTCAGTTTCCCTTCAGATACACAGGCACCCCTAAGTTCTTTGATTCCTATGCCAGGAATGAGTGTTTGATATGGAACTCTGATTCTTCATGGCCAACTCCAGCGTTTTGAGTGTCTCCTATTTATAATGTAGGTCACCTCTCTTTTTCATACCACCCTTTGGAGTAAGAGAGGATTTTTACAAAGGCGAATACAGTTCTCCAAGCTTGTCTTTTCACAGCTCACTGTGTTATCAAGCTGCAAGTCTCTTGGCTGGATATGTTTCACAGCTCACTTTCACTCCATAAAGCCTGGCTGAGATTTGCTGTCATCTCCCAGATGCTGCAGGCAATAATTGACTTACTTGTAAACTTGGCTTCATTAAGGCTTCGTTGAAGATCGAGTCTTCTTCAGCAATGCCTGGATAATCCAATTTACTTTTGATAACTGCAGACACAGAGATCCATGTCACAGTCTTACGTGAATAAATCTGAAATTCATCCTAAATGAATATAAAAGAGAAGTGTCACAGTTCCCCTCAAAATCAGACCAAAGTCACCATCACTTTAAAGTGAATGATTACTGTAGGCCTTTCTAGAACACTGCTCAACTTTTTTAAGGAACTAGCCAACAGCAACCTCCCAGCACCTGTGATTGATAGATAAATCAGAAGGGGAGCAGAACCACAGTCCTATCAAAATGTGAGTACTGCAAAGTAATTCACTCAGCGCAGGTCCAGTGTTTGGCTGGTAAGGGTGGAATGTGAACACCTGGGTCATGATCAATAAGCAAGCAAACAGTATAGAACAATCTGAGATTGTGTGATCATACCGTAAAGGGAAGGTCAAAAAGCATATAGCTCTGTACTGCAAGATGGATGTTCAGTATAATACTCTTTCACCATCATTCATGTGTTAACACTTCATTGGAGTAAATGTGATAGAAGCCATGACTCTCTTAGAGTAACCTTAGACAAGCTTTTGCCACAGTGAGGTTATTTTATAAATAAATAAATAAATAGCAAGATTATAAATTCAACATTGGAACTGCCTGATAATTAGTATTGTTAGTGCAGTCTTAAGAGATTAGAGCAACTACTGTAATAAGTACTGTCATGTTAAGTCTCAGATGGAAACACTGAACCACATGCATTTTAAAGCCAGCTGTGGGACTGACTTATATATCATATTCAGTACGTGAGAATTTTGGCAGATGGCCAGGCTCTGAAAGCAGAGTTATTACACTTTACTTAGAAATGACAGCAGAAATAAAAAATTATGAGTCCTTTTGAATAATTTAAGGGTTCAAAAGAAGACCTTTAAGAATTTTTATATATCTTAATTTGTGAACTTCTTTTCTTAAACCCATATTATGAGTAGAATAACATTTATTTTCTGATACTTATCTTCAATTTAGATTTCAGAATTAGTAGACATTGGGATGCAGATTGAGATGGGAAGCAATGAATAACACAGGTGCTCATTATATAAACTAAAGTGAGTTAAACTTCAATAACAAAAGTGAGTTAATAGGCTCTTACATTGCCATTGCAGAGATGATGATAAATTATGAATGAAGGTCTTATGTGAGGCAAAAGAGAACTCCAAGGATCAAGCTGACAGGGTTACTTCTATTCTCATTAGCAGTAGCCATCACATTTAAGAACTAATGCAATCAGAAAGAATGTAGGGGGGAAAAAAACTGTCATTTTCATGCAAAGGACCCAAGAAGGAAATCTGCAATTGCCAAATGCCCAGAGCATATTTTCAGAGAGCTTACTGATAAAAAGAATGTACAATATGATTCAATTCATGTTTAATTACACGAAGGATCGTTTTAAAACTCATTTATGCCAAAAGTGCTTGGCATGGCAAATACATTTAAAATGACACACGAGAATAAGTAATTAAAAATGCAAACTGAATTGAAGATTAAAAAGGGAGATTAAACCTAATATGATTCCTATTAGGTTGCAGATTGTTTCCGTATAAAATATACAACAGGCAGATCTGTGATTTTCAAAACTCAAGATTCTAACTGCATACTGTTGTGCTCCTTTAAGAAGGTAGCTCAAATACAATGGTAGCACATTCCATTTTGCAATTGCACATGCCATTGTTCAGGAGTCTTTGAAACAGAAAAAAATCTAACTTGTGGAAGAAAGCTAACACTGCCAGCTCCTGGAGTATTCAGGCTCAGCTGGGATTCAGAATCAAGTTTCAGTTTGCTTCTTTCAGTTTTGCACTAGCTTCCATGAAATGAAATCAGGGTTTGGGTATGTTGCAGAGCTGCAGCACAGTTTGCAATGGATAGAAGAACTACTAGCAAAACATAATAGACCTGAAAGCACTATCTGCAGGACTACAGCCTTATTGGACATGTGAAAGGACTGATGGAAACTGAAGGCATACAGACATGAAAAACAAGTAGCCTATGCTTGCCCTCATCCTTATATTGATCCCTCATCTTGCACTGTTCGACACTGCTAGGGACAGAGCTAGACAAATCTTTGGATTCGTCCAGTGGCTAAATTCTGGCAGAGAGGGACAAATTCACTAGGATGGCCAAGTGAGGGAAGGAGAAGGACCTCCTGAACACTGCCAAGCAAAGAGATGCTTTAGAATCCAAGAACAGATTGACAATGTAGAAAAGACAGAGGTGGTGGAAGGGAGGGGAAAGAGTTGAGAGCAAATAATATAGTCAGAAATCCACAGGCATTACAGATTCTTCAGCTCATTTTTTTTAATCTGTGGTCTGATCAGCTGTTAACCTCCATTCCAATTATCATCTTACACAGAATTTGTGAAATACTACAGAAAGTTCTGCAGCTCAGTGATGCCAAATATATTACTGCAAGACATCGGCAACATTAGAGATTTCAGCTAACTGGATTCTTTCCAATTAACTCACCTTCCAATTAACTACATACTAGGAATTAATTTAAAGATTATAGGAGGCACCTACTGTTGTTCTAAGCAATACAATGTCCGCTTCTTCCAAGCTGCAGGGGATGCAGTTTGCCCACACGTCCCATTCTGGCTTCCAGTAAAACAGCAGCAGCAGAGCCCCACAGGACAAGATGTATCCAGCAATGCACAAGGCCTTGCGGCAGCCTTGGGTTTTGTAGCCAAAAATCTCCTGTACAGCAAAGACAAGGAAAAAAATATTAGTATTTGTCTTAACAAAATACCTGAAATATTGCCATTTCCCATCATCAATTGCTCTCCCATAGATACTGTTCAGTATGGCACTGTGAAAAAAACAAGTCATAGAACTTACGTTCTTTATGGTCCATGATTAGAAAATAATTTTGCATACTTCACAGAAGTTTTCATACACTTGTACAAAATGTGGACCGCTATAGACAGACCAAGCCTCTAATACAGTTTTATGTAGTTGTGAAACTGTGGATGAGTTCGAATGACATGAAAACATGAAGGCCCTAACCTCTAGGCCCTGAGACATGAAGCCAGACTTGCTTGGTCAGCTTTTTTAAGGCCCCTGGGTGAGACTAGCTGAAGCTGCTTCATACAACTTGGCACTAACACAGCACTTGTAGGGCTGTTACCACCTTGCACGGTATCTCCTGTGTGAGGATTCTGGACCTTGCCAATGTGCCACTGTCCTAACATCACAAAATAATAATAACTGTTAGTAAGAACAGCTTATGAACACTTGCGCAATGCTTGACATGTTCAGAAGGCAAAAGGAATCTACTTACCCTAGCTGTATGAGTAGGTATTATTCCATTTTTAAAGCTGGGGAAATTGCTACAGTGAAGCAAGGTGACCTGCCCAAAACTTCAAAGGGATGACTGTCAGCAATACAGTTTAAGAGGTGCCAGGTCATGGTACCATGGCCAAATTCTCTCTCTGTTGCACTAGCAGGGCCTGGGTAAAGGTGAAACAAAATGGATACAATGATTTTACAGAGCAGACCCAGCCCTGATCTAAGACAGATGGTTGCACAGCTGCAATTAAATCAGATGACCACAAGAATTTGCACATAAGGGTTAAGATTTCTCAGTCTCCTTCTTCCTAGTATATATGCAGCAATTGTGCAATCTGCTTCTCAGTATCAGATATCCATGGCCACAGGTATTGCAAGATCCATTCATGAGGGGAGAAGAAAAGATAATGTAATTGGAAGGGTGAGTAATACATATTTCCTGGTTCTGTGGTGGGGTCTTTGCTTGTTACGAGAAACGCAGGCCCTACCCAGTGGTTCCACTCACTGCCTGCCCTATGTCATTGCCCAAAAGACAGACTCTATCTTCCTAGGTGTCTCCATACAGATTCTAGACAGAAGAAATCGGCAACTGTAGGAAAAACAAACAAACATGGAACCTATGCTCGCAAGTGGCCTGCATTGCACAGGACCTGTTTATACCACCTTGAGATGCACGTACTCAGCCTTTTCAGAGGTTTCTATAGTCTGACCAGCCCATAAGGAAACTTTTTAGCAGACAGAACGAAGCTCATGGAGGCCAGCAGATAGGCAAAGCTGTTAGATGGTAGTTGATGTGGCAGTCGTGTTACTAGAATTGACTAATTGCTCCTACAGACCGGTAAAGGGCTGTCCATGAACATCTGTCTATTTGTATTCTCAACAAAAAAGGTCACAAATTAGTGTCAGCACCAACATACAGAACAGTACATACAACAATGCAAACTCACTGTTCACAGCAATTGGTTACTAGCAAGATGCAGGTACTTGGCTCCAGACACTACGGCTTGTCAGCAAGGTAAAGAAACTCCCAAGGAGATAGAGATGCCTAAGGGAAGAACTGTTAAAAGAATGTGCCTTCGGATATCCTCCAGTAAATAGCTGTACCTGGAATAATTAGAATAATCTTTTCAAGTTGGGATGGGCATGGATATCAGGGTGGGGAAGAATGAGATCGCTGCCATGTGCATCTTGCTTCTGTGAATGAATCATTCCTTTAATTTCCAGCTTTTGTGCCTTACACCCAAAGTCTGAGAAGTCAATAAGGCTGTAGTTAATACAATTAAAAAAGGAAGAGGGTGGGCACTTAGCACGTGCCCACCCTCAGTCATTTTTGATCATCTTCTGTTGACAGTGTTCTTCCCTTCTGAAATGCTGAATGATTCCCCAAGCCTGACATGACAACTTAACCAAGAGGTCCCCCCACCAAAGCAATGTGTTTGGAGGGATAATGGTGTCTTCTTTCATAATGGCAAGGTTGGGGTGAGTCATGCAGCCGTCCAATTTTTTATATTTTTGAAATGAAGCTTCTGCTTTATGCAAATAAACATCCGAAAGGGCGGAAATAAAAACACACTGCAAACAGATCATCCCTGTTCACCACAGAACATTCACAGAACAGCAAGCAAGCAGAGAGCAAACAGGAACCATAGAGCTAGGGCAGATTCTTTCTTTCTCTGCCTAGGAAACCAGGCACCTATGTATCAAAATACGGATTTGAGTTCTGCCTACACCTGCCTATGTTTCCAGACCTTCGTTTTCCCCTCAAAAAACAGTTTGATCCCTTAGATCTCAAGACGCTTCCCAATATCAAGCCAGCATCAGTATTCCTCATCTTGAAAGCTAGGAGAGAGGAAAAGAAGGAAAATAGCTCAGCTGGGAAGAAAAAAGACATTATCTCACATCACTCACTACTCTGCTGGTTCTTGCTACTTCTGATAATGGACTCGCCTGAGACAGATACCCTCGAGCTGTTTTGACACAGTGCACGCTCTGCCCTATGAAAACTGGTGTTAGTTCAAGTTGCTGTTTTTTTTCTTGATGAATGTGACGCTTCTGAACATAGGTGTTTGGGAGCTCTACAAGGAGTGCTCTGGGAAAGAATAAACACTGTTGTTACATATCTGGATGTGCAGCTGGATTCTAAAGCCAAAGCAAAGCAAGGTTTTCCCAAGGTCTGGAAATGGCTGAAGCAGATTACCTACCTGGGTCATATCATTCAGAAGTAAAACTAGGCAGGGAAACAGATTGAGCTCCAAACCTGACTTACCCAAAGATCCCTAGGCAGGAACTTTTCGATACTCAGCTTTAGAATAAAATGTTCTGTTAGGTTCAGGTGTTTTTTTCTGACTCTCTGCCTTCAGCAGGAAGGACTATAGCAATGAATGACGGATTCATAAAAACATTTAGTAGGTAAATAATTCCTAGTTGAAACAGAAACAGTATTAGTGAAAATACTTCTCACTTGTCATATAAATCAACAAGTGGAATTCCTCTTCAGGTGAATTCTCAAAAAAAAAAAAAAAAATTCTCTTCTCAAAAACAAGGTAAATATTAGACCCACAACACAGGTAACCACAATATGCATGAAGTGGGAACAGGCACACACATAATGCAAGTTTCTCAGCAGGTTTATCTAGCCACGTGAATGCCTTACAGTAATTAGTGTTTGGAAATCCTTCAAGCTTATTCAGGATTTGCTAGGTCTATACTACAAAAGATCTCCAAGCAAATTTATGTCCGCTATGGGAAACAATACTTCCTGGGCTGGCAAAAATCCTGATGTTGATGTCACCAGTAAGAACATGCCTATCAGGTTGATTTTATGTTGTTAAGGAAAAGAGAATAACTTTTGCTGGCTTGTATTTCAACGCACAAGGAGGCTGTGCTGATGCAGACATGCTTCTTGTGGAGACAGGCCTGAAACATACAGATTTGTACCATGACAACTTTTCTACCATGTGGGCAGGTTTTTAGGGCTTGATGTGTGCATTTGCCACATATAATGTTATACTGCCAAATAACTTGGGTTCATAAGACAAAGAGATGGTAGAAAACAAAGCTAAGATTAGATATCTGGAATACTCTTAAGGGTTTCTTGCTATCTCACATGAGATAGCACTACCTACAGAAAAGGCTTATATTCAGGACTCATCTAATCTGTGTAGCATAATTTTCAATAAGTCGTAGTGTATTGTAAAACTGTTTCCTTGCCTGTTAGCAACCCCTGTCTCCTCGGACTCTTAACAACCAAAAGAGTGGCAAATACAGAAGGGTTTCAACTCGTGAGTGGAGGGTCAAGGGAGGAGCCATGGATTATTGGACAGAAAAAGCTGTCAGACCTGCTCAGCTGGCAGAAAATATGATTATTCAATGAAAGGCTCTTAGCTGCGCTTACAATCATACAAAGCCAACACTCAAGGGCTTATTACTCTAGTGTAAAGCAAGTCTCTGTTACATTTAAAAGAAAAAAATCCTGTATCTGCAGAGTCATCTGCACAGCAGAAATTAAATGCAAAAGTGAAAACAAATTCAGGTACCCTTTTCCTTGGTGTAAACGTGGCCGGTAGCTACCAAAGAGAAAGGAGCTTATACAGCAGCTGTGAAATATCATACTTCTGGCAAACCAATCACCAGATACCCTATTACGAATAACCTGTTGCTATAACAACAGATAATAGGATTAGACTTGAAAGACTGGCAAAGATTCACAACAAATTTAATAACAGAATCTCATTCTTAGCAATTGGAACCTGTTTCATTAGAGGTTTGTTTCTGTTCCCTCTGAAGCCAGGAGCAACACTCAATGTTGTTCTATTAGAAACATGGTTGTGCCTTTCAGAGTCCATCTTCAGATTTGAATTTTCCAAATTCAAAGTATACAAAATTCCTGGACCAGGTTCCCTTAATAACTTTGGCATTAGGATGCAGACGGCTGCCAACATGCAGCAGCGAACTGGGGTTTACCAGCTGACTGACTATGGCTGTCCCTTTCCTTCAAACATAACCAACTTGGGAACGTAAGATTAAGATCTGCTTCTGGCAAATCCTTCCTGAAGCAGCAGCCTGTTGAAGTCCATTGCAATCTTTTGCACTTTAAGGCTTGTTCAAAGAGGATGATTAGTTCCCAGCTGTACAGAGAGAACCATCAAATTGCCAGGGGGCATAAAACCTTGATTTTCTTCCCTCTTCCTATTCCAACAAAAATTACTTATTCGCAAAAACACCTTCAAGCAGATATTTCTGATGAAAAAAATAAAAATAAAAAAAGGCAATTCCTAGAATAAATCCTATTACCACATCTCTTAACCCTCTCTCTGAGGCAAGCTGCTGTGTCCAGTGCTGGCACACTACTAATTCTTTCCAGTAATGCAAACAGTTATACAAAGATATAGTTACTCATGCTCTGAACATATATTGCTAAGTTTCTACTGGGTACCAAGAGAGTGAACTCTGCTTCTGAAGCACATTGCCCCTGCAGCTCTTGTTCAATTAGATGTGCTTCAGCCATGTAAAATAATCCCATAGACACGTAAAAGGATATACAGGGTAGATTTTCTAAGTCAGACTGACTGTTCTTAAATACAGGACCATCTAGCATCTCAGTTGTACGAAGAGACAGACAACACTGGAGAAAACTTAGAAGTATTTCTTCTCATTAGAGTTCCCTGACATTCCCCAGCAAAATCAACAGGGAAAAGCACTGCTTGCCCAAAGTCCAAATTAACAACCTGCATGCTTTCAAAATGACCTACCTCACTTTGGAAGAACTGCCACCTGAACGTCAGCTGTTTCGTTATTACATTAAACAATATGATCTTGTCTGAACAGTCAAGAACTGCTTGTTATTAATTTGGTTCAGGTGGATTAAAATGACCTAAAAATAATGTCGAAAAATATTTTGCATGGCTTAGAATTTTAAAAGAATCTTGCAGGGTTACTGAGACATTATGTGTCAGTGTCTCTTGCTGTGGCTTCCAATAATTTAAAATACACAATTTTAACAAATAGATGTCCACACATAATTCTCCTTTACCCCATACGCTCTTCCTCACCTCTGCTCAAACAGTCTTTTTTTTCCTCTTTCTTCAGAACTTACCGTAACCACATACCACTCACTTTTTCTTTCACGCAAATACACACACACAATAGCTGTTCTTTGTCTTTCATTCCTTTCTTCCTTGTCCCCTTACAAGCCTCCAGGCACTCTCATAGACCTCTTCCTCTCTCTCACACAAATCTTTTTTCTCTCTCTCTTACACACGCGTACCAAAGACAGAAACATACCCACCAAATCTAGCAAAAATTGGCAGTGGATTTAATTGCACCTATGAGTCAATTGCTTTTTCAATCTTTTTTTCTGTAATTTTCATTTGGGACATTTGGGAATCCCAGGTGAATGAGCACTGTTCTTGTTCACTGCAGGCACTAAGAGCAACTGCCAGACACCTTGAATTCACAAGTGCAGACTGATTCCACACCATGCACACGTATCAGCTGTGCATGGAACACATCAGAGTCATGTGCAGATCCCAGAGCACTGGACTCATGGCACACGTACTGATTGTGACACTGGTGAGAAACAGGAACAATACTGGAAAGGTAATGTGGTACTGATGACTCCATGCAAGCATAGCCTGGGTGTCCCAGTAGTGCACAGCTGGAGCTGGACATGCAGTGTACGATGGTGTGGCTCTGCCCAGAACCAGACAGGTCCACTTAAAACGTAATTAGCTCAGGCTCAGTTCTGGCATTGCTAGTGACAATGCCAGTAGTGCGTTGGAAGAGAATGACAGGGTGTTTACAGTCCTAGAAGGACAGTGGGAGGGTGGAGCACAGGCACAAAAACAGCAAAAGAAGCTGAGGAGCATCAGCACCAGGGCTAGAGCCAGGAGCGGGGTGCTGTGAGCAGGTTCAGTAACTCAGCTGCAGAGCCAGTTGGGTTCTGTATTGCACTCAGCTAATTAGTCTCCACCCTCAGAGCCAGTGCCTTGCACTTCCTGCAGTGCTCCCTTCATGCTGCTGGATGACTCTGTACCACATTCTCCAGCACATCAGATTACCCAGGTCAGCATTATGCAAAATATGACATCTCCCCTTCTTTGGATGGCAGAGAGCTGACTGAAAATCTCTATTTCTATCCAAGGATAACAAATAATCATGCTTTTCCATGACAAGTTCTCTTTTTCACTAAAACAATTCTCAGTGAGTACATTTTTAAGATTTGTCCAGGATTTCTGGACGTGAACTGTCATGTCAGCTTGTATGTGACTGTGTTTCACTAGGCTTGCTGAGGCTGCTGTACACCCAGACATCCTACATATTCTCATAGCACAGCTAGAGACATTGTGGTTCTGCAGCACAGGAATTTTGAGACGCACTGCATTTTCTAGACACGCATGACAACTGTTGCTGTACAGCTGCATCATGGGTCTGACATCTCCAGCAGAATCTGTTAGATGGGCATATGCGTATGTGACAAATAGCTGATCTGTAACACGCAGTAATAATAAAGCAGCTCAGAAGCACTGAATTTACTACAGTTGTGCACTGGGCTTACTATTTCAAAGCAGCAACATGCAGTAGATCAGATACTTTGTGGAAATATCAGACTTATTTCCATGTGTTACAGAATGAATGTAAACATAGTCCTACCTGAAAAACTCTGGGAAGAAATACGGTAGTATTTAGAAAAGCAGCTTTATGTAAGTTCTCAGAGTAGAATAGTGTTGCCAATTCATCAGGCTGCTTATGCTAATAAGTTATGCAAACATAACATGTGGTTTTATGTTCCAGAGAAAGCTGAGGGTCCCAGTCCTCATCCAACTGCAGCGGACTCTAGAGATTCAGCTGTCAAACTGTTAAGAACACCACTCTAGGCCATCCCTCAAGCTACAACAAGGCCAGCTCCAGCTACTTTTACAATGCCACATCAATATTCTGCCATCTTCTTCTAGACTCTGTCAAACCACCCCGTGTTGGAGGTGAAAACCAGTTAAATCCGGTGGACACATACAACTTAATTTTCTTTCTCCTAAAAAAAAAATAAAAAATAAAAAATAAAAATTATCCCTTTCTAACTGCATGTTTCTGCTATGGAAACACCTCCCCCATCCATAACTAAATCACTGGCTGTAGCATTTTAATGTTGAACATGTGCCATCTGCTGCTTCAAGTTAAGAAAGACCTAGACAAAGATACAACGACTCACCATCTCATTCTCCTCTCCCTGGTTAAGCTGTGCATAATGGTTCTTGGCAGAATTCTCCCCCATGAAATGACCCTCTGGAGACTTTCTACAGCACCCTCAGGACAGGTCTTCAGCGTTGAGTGGCTTTAACTTCCACACTGAGGAAGTGCTCTCAGTACACACCTTTCTTATAACTTTGCTGATGTTTGAAGAATGGAGCTCCTCCCTCTCTGTGGGGTTAGCAGGTAACATTCATCCCTCCTCCCCTCATTTTGCTGCTGGGTTTTTTTAGATTGAGGGGATACCTTCAAATAAAACTCACTCAAAGGCACTGGGAGAAAGAAAAAATTACATCTAACATGTTTTCGCCACGGTATGACTCCTAGTCATAACTCTGCGCAGCAAATGCTGCTGGCATGCAACTTTCAGGGGAGGGCAAGAGGGGAATATTTCTCCTCGAGAGATTATGGAGTCACTGGGGACTAAGAAGTGTGTCCAAACGAGAAGAAAACAGGCATTGCTGTTGTTATACTCTTAGCAACCAGCCTGAACTAAGCATCCAGCTGTGATCCCCTCATATTCCTTGGAGAAAAATTCAAGCTCTGGCATTGCAAACAGTGGCCCCGGTTTCTGCAGGTGGACTTCTGCACTGACTGTGTCGGAATCAAGCCATGTAGGGTCTGTAATGTTTTTGTTCATTATTAAGAATATTGTCACAGAATGTCTTCTGACCTCACTAAAGAGCTTTGGGGAAGGTAATTAAAGTTATTTACTCACTCTTCAGGGAAACTGGAGCTTCACAGAAACTGATGTCAGTGAAATGGATACAAATAACTCTGACCTCCAAATCAGGACCAAAAGGAAGCTGGCAGAAAAAAACAGCAATCAGAAAACCACCTCATTTTTCACTAGTATGGGCTGAATTGTTTATTAGTTTTGTGATTCATTCACAGTACTACTTCCTTGTCCGTTGCTACTTTTCAAGAAGTTATACATCAAATATTGTAAGAATGAGGCAAGGAAAGACAAACCTGTTCTTCCAGAAAATATGTTAAGGAAACTAAAATATTATTTCTAGGGTGACTGAAACAGATCAAGAGGTGCCAAGTTAGTTCCTATTCAACAGTACTTTATTTCCATGGGGCATGGGCTTGTACTGGCTCCAAACACCTCAAGTACCAGGGAAGGCCAGTGCCTGTTTCATGCAGTGGCCAGAGAAATTGAAATGGGAGAAATGCAGGGAAGAGAGAAGAGAAAATGAGGGAGCTAAGCCACTCAACACAAGAGAAGCTGCCAATTTTACTTTGTTCTTTCAAGACTCAGCAGCAAGAACTACAATTATTACATGAGAATCACAATTTCCAGATAAAAATTAAAAAGAATGCAATACAGTCCATTTCTGATAAACCTGTTTACAGGGATTAGTGCTACATAAAAGTTATAAAGGACAGGAAACAACCACCAACGTACCTTTTCCAAAGCAGGCTGATGATTTTGGGAAATGACTCATTAGTTTGGGAGGTGACAGCAGCAGAAAACAGGAGTGCCACACACGCTTTTTCTGCCTGGTCAGCTTTTGCTGCATCTGCAAATGTCAATCTTGCTACTCGTAGTGTCTGCAGAAGGCTCAGGTACAGTAGGGGTCACTGAGCTGCCCTTTCATGGAGAAGAGAGGTGAGCTGCATGCAGGATATCCCACCAAACCTGGAGCTCCAGGGAAGAATCAGGACTCATCCAATCTATTCACTATTTAAAGGCCAAGTCCAGCTGCTGATGACAATTTCTACTCCTACAAAACATTTTTTATTGGGAGATTTGGTTATTCAAAACTGAAAACAAAGGGAAAACAAGGGTGAAAAACATTCATAATTTCCATTAATTGGCAACCTGTCATAACATTCCAGTAAAATCTGTTAATCTAGAACCCATGAAGACTGTGGAATTTGTCCATTTTACTTAAGGAGATTCATTTTCTGATGTAGAAAATGCCTCTCAAGCACCCTGAAGTAGACCTTTAGTTAAATGATGCCCCCTACTGTTAAAACTAAGCATTACAGATTAGAAATAAAAGTTCCTTGTATTATCTCTTATAGATGGTTATCATCATTCCTCTTTTTTAATTTGAAATTTGCCTAAAAACGCAGATGAAAAACACAAAATTGACTCGTCAAGTTAAAATGCAAGGGCAAAAATAAGATTTAAAACAAAGATTACACCTTAAAAGTTGAAAAGAAAACATTAAACCTAAAAGTAAGCAAACATGTGCCTCACCTCGTTTTTATGCCCTTAATCTCAGTCCTGAAAAAGCATCCATGTATCATGTCATCCTTTGTCAACCTTGTGCAATTTAATTTGCTATGAAAAAATCCCACTGTATAAACAACAGCCTGGCTTAAAAAAACACTCCGAATTTATTTTTCTGCACAACTCTGCAGCAATAAGGGTGCAGCACGGTGCCCAGAGACAGCACAGAGAAGGGAAAGGAGTGAGGAAACAAGGTCTGTGGGGAAGAGGGGGCTGGTTAAGCTGAGGAAAACAAGACTTTGAGAAGTCACAATGAGCTTTCAAACACGTATGCCCTAGCTGCATATGAGAAGAATCATGGAATCATGAGGGTTGGAAAAGACCTCCAAGATCATCTGGTCCAACCTCACAGCACCATCACCACTGAACCGTGTCCCCAAGCACCATGCCCAACCTTTCCTTGAACACCCCCAGGGACGGTGACTCTACGACCTCCCTGGGCAACCCGTCCCAACGCCTGACTGCTCTTTCTGAGAAGAAATGTCTCCTCGTTTCCAACCTGAACCTCCCCTGGCGCAACTTGACAATAACGTTCCTCGTGTCCAAGATAACTTGCTGCAAGAAGGGCTCAAACTGGGCAAAGGGCAAAGCCTGGAGGTCTGCACGGGCAGCCTGGGCACGCACCCCTCAGACACGGCCTGACTGCGGGAGCTCCTGCCCGTGGGCAGAGGGACAGACCGGCCAGTCCCCCTGCTTCCTCCTCCTCCTCCTCATCCCCCCGGAACCTTCGTTCAGGCAGGCGCCGTTTCTGGCCGGGCGCTCCGCAGCGGGCCGTGGGGCCGGAAGCGGCGGCAGCCCTGGCAGGCCGGCGGCGGCTCCACCTGCCCTTGGCCGCGGCTGCCCCGGGGGCGCCAGGCGAAGCGGCGGCCGCCCGGCCTCCTCCTCCTCGGCCTCCTCCTCCTCGGCCTCCTGCCGGCACCTCCCGGCCCTCAGGATGTGGCGGACGCGGGCGGCGGCGGCTTGGTGAGCGGCACGGAGCAAGGCGGCCGCCGCCGCCTCCCTTTGGACACGGCGGAGCCTCGCCCCCCTGCCCCGCTCCGCGATCGTGCCCCGCGGCCTTCAGCGGCACGGGCCGGGAACGGGGGTGGGGGGAGGCCAGAGGGCCGCCGAGTGCCGCTGTGCCCGGGGAGGGAATGGGGCCCGGGGTGTCGTCCCTCTTAGGGGTGTCTTCCCTTCGGGGTGTCACCGCAGGAGCGATGTCACAGGGCGGCTGGAAGCCCTCGGCCTTCCTCTGCAGATGTTGTGGCAGTGCTAAGCGGTGGAAAACAGCCCCGTGGTTTTTGTTGGGGTACATTTCAGCGGCTGAGGGAGCTGGGGGTGTGTAGTCTGGGGAAGAGGAGGCTCAGGGGAGACCTCGTTGCTCTCTTCAACTACTTGAAAGGAACTGGTGGGGAGCTGGGGGTTGGCCTCTTCACACAGATAACTAGTAATGGGACTAGAGGAAATAGCCTCAAGCTGCGCCGGGGGGGGTTCAGGTTGGAAATGAGACATTTCTTCTCAGAAAGAGCAGTCAGGCGTTGGGACGGGTTGCCCAGGGAGGTGGTGGCGTCACCGTCCCTGGGGGTGTTCAAGGAAGGGTTGGACATGGTGCTTAGGGACATGGTTTGGTGGGTGACATTGGTAGCAGAGCTATGGTTGGACCAGATGATCTTGGAGGTCTCTTCCAACCTTTATGATTCTATGAAAGATTCTTTCACGGTTATAGTTAATGAAAGTATAGCATGTCTTTATGGAAAGTTTGTCCCAGCTGAGGGGGGATTTTTTTGAACTCCTAAACTGGAAGAATATGCCTAAGATGTTAGGTATGCTTGGATATCCTACTGTATTAGAATGCTTGGATATCTTCGTAACAGTCCACTATTTTTTTTCCTTTCTTACAATCTATCTATAATCTGTGTGATGCTAACGTAGTCAGGTCGCAGGCCTGCTTTCAGGCAGGCTCTAATGGCAGAGCTGCTTGTGACTGGAAGGCTAATTTTTGGTTTGTTTGTTGTTAAACGCAGTTTTCCAGAGGCTTTACATTTGGTAGTCATGGAACACTTAATTTAGTACTGTCGATTTGGCTTTCATTTCAGTATCACCACACTTTCGGTGAAGTTGATTTCAGTTGACTTTTTGTCAGCTTTCATCTATAGTTTTTAGCAGCAGGAAGAGAAAAGAGTAAATAGAACTTCTGGAATAACAGTGGAGTTGTTTGTTTGTTTTTAATGTAAGATTTTATATGTAGAAGGGAAGCAGACAGGTCTTTACATGAGATAGCCCTCAAAAGGCAGTTGTTGATCAAGTTCTTGCCATAACAATTTCTCATAGAACACAATTTTTCATTCAGTTTAATCAGTACAGAACGAATGCAATACAAGACAGTATATTTTAAAAGAACAATCACAGAGAAGGAAGTTTTGTACCATTAAAGTACCTTTAATCAGGGTGAAGGCTGACAGCAAGAAGTGGCTGCAATAGTATGAACTGAAAAATTTAAATACCTACGTAATGGTAGTGACAACACAACAAAGGAAACAACTGCACAGTTTGATTGCTTCATCATGGCTTACCACACCCTGATTAAAACTGTCTCCAAAATCAGGAATTAACATATTTTTAGCGTGGAGGCATTTTCACTTTTTTATTTCTGAGTGTCCACTATTTGTATTGGTACTATCTGTGGCTTATTTCTGATGCTTTTGTAATTCCATGTCAAAGAGGAGATGCTTGATATTGCTTGAGGGGTTATTCTGTTCCCGCTTATTATGCTTTTGCTAGATGATGAGTTTGTTGCTGCAAGAGCATAGATAGTCTTCAGAACTATAGCAGCAAGAGGGTAAATTTCAGAATTATATTGACTTCTATGGGAGAGGACTTCCGCAACAGTTGGTGGAGTTCCTTTTTTTTTTTTTAAGGTTGCCATTACACCAAAGAAAATTTTTAAACATATGCCATCTGCATTTTTTTTAAAAAGAGAAGTAAACATCACTGATTATTTTTTTTCTTCCAAATGCTCAATCTCTATGTCAAAAGTGCTTTTATAATGAAGTCTTCTACTTGTTTGGAGGTAAATAATATGCCTGTGAAAGAATGACATCTGTAGTACACAGAAAAACTTGGGGAAAGGACTATTTATTGTGGAGCTTTTTTTCAATTTCCTAGGATTCACTTATATATTCTCTTTAAAACCCCTTAATATTAAAGGATTATGGGATGAATAATTCTTCTTAATGGTTTGAAGCACTTTCTACTTTTTCATTTGTCCTCTTCATAAGTAAATACACTGGAGAATACAACAAACCCTGAAAAAAGCTTCAAGGAACAAGCATTAATTTCAAGAACTGCAACTTCACTCATATTTTGCATTCAGTAAATGGTTTAATATTAACTGTTCTGTTGTATTTTCCATAAGCTAGCAAAACTACCTCAAAATGCTAAAGCATGCAGATAGCATAAGTGAAGGTGTACCAGGAGCTTTATTCCAACCTGTGTGTGAAGTTCAATATTGGAAGGGTTGATAAGGTTCCGTGTTTTAACACATGAATTGCTGAGTTCTGTTTTCAGAATCAAATTGTTCACACTGAAATTTCCCAGTGTTTAAATCTGAATTATTTTACTAAAGTCTTCAACAAACATTGTGCAAGTGTGTCCAGAAGTAATCTTGTCTGTGTGTGACCCAAGACAAAACAATAATGCTGTAAGCCTAGAACCACCGAAAATTAAAGAAACTGAAAGATTTCATTAAGTGCATCCTTCAACTCCACAGGAGGATCAACTTTGCCAGAAAAGTAACGTGTATTTTGCAAAGGATGTTTTTGTCTGCATACTGTTTTTTGAAGTCTGAAAAATGTTAGTTTTCAGTAACAAGATAGGCCAAACTATCAAGTTTTCCTTTATGATCCAAGTTGATCATAGTCATCTGTGGACTGTTACATACTGGTTTCCAAACTGTGTTTTATTACCATTGATATGATTTGCCTTGATCCAGTGTGGAAATCAAATTCACACAAGAACAGACTTCATAAATGGGATTAAAGGTATTCTTTCTGTAATCACTGGAAATGCTATACCCTTTAACACCATTTACAGATTGTTTTTTTTTTCCTGGTAGCATAGCAATGATTGCTGGACATTCAGAATGATGCTCTAATTTATCTGTAACCAGCTACAATGTAATGTGAATTGCTTCTAAAGAGGTTATTGAGTTAATGGTATGTTGAAGATACGTGTTACTGAGAGTTTTTCTTTCTTTCTTTTAGTGTCATCTGCCGGAGTCTAGCCAAGAGCAACTATGGAATAAAAAGAAAATCACCACTTCAAAATTTGCATCTTGTTTCCCGAAGTATACATCATCCCTACTATCCAAGTTCAAAATTTCAAAGACCTCCATTAAGGATATCCATTCAGCAGTTCTCTTCTCTTAATCGTCTTCCCTTTCGCAAAACAAAACTTTTAAATGTAAAGTATGGATACCAGTCCTACAGGAACTTTTGGCTAGCTAGACTAGCATCAAGGCTTCTCAGAATTCGCTACATTATATTAGGATCTGCTGTAGGTGGTGGTTACACAGCTAAAAAGGTATTTATCTTTGGAGGATATTCTATGCAGATTTATTTTTGTTGTTACAGGTTTCAGAACACTAATTCTTGGTAATCCACAAAAATACAGAATATCATTGTTCTGTTAACTAATGAAAAGAAAGATGAGTGAAATTGAAAAACAGATTGTTGAGAGAACTAGAATAGATTTCAAAAGACCTGAATAATATTATACATATCTAAAAGATGGTGGGTTAGTATGCTTTATATGTAGGTACTACTTTTCAATAGATGGCTCATAAGCTTTTCTACGTGCATTTCTTCTATTTCTACTGTATTTTTTTTCCTTTTTGTATTAGACATATGATCAGTGGAAGGACATGATGCCTGATCTTGATGATTATAAGTGGATTGTTCCTGACTTCATCTGGGAGCTTGACGAGCATATTGACTTCGGTATCACAAGCTAAAAAGTTACAGTAGCACATGCACAACTTAAACACGAGGGTGTGGTTCTTAGTGCCATGCTCCAATGTAGTAGTAGTATTATAGCTGTAAATTGGGTGAGCTTGTATTGTTAAAGAGTTTGGGGTATGTCTTACCAAGCTACCTGTATTATTGTGTTTGTCCGAAGAAATTAGGCATTATTTAGCATTGAAGTTCCATAATTTATCTTTTCATTTGAGAACATTCTTGGTCCTTTTTTTTTGTCATGTACTCCCATTATTCAAAGCAGACTTCCAGCATGACCAAGGGGACAGGTTTTGGCAGTATTATGCACGAGGTTCTCTCTATATGAATGAGTAACAAAAATATAATTAGACAGGTAGAAGGGAGGTATAATTAAACAACTAATTGAAAACATGGGAATTTATAGAAATATCTGCAGAATTATCTTGAAGATGCAGAGTAAAAGAAAAATATAGATTTTGTTTTCCTGAACCTTCTAGTTACATTAGATTTTTTGCATATTCTCAGAAGTCTAAAAAACAATCAGTGAGATATCTCATATATGAGAATAGTTAGTGTTCTTTTAAAAATGTTTGTGAATGTTTCAACTACGTGTTTGAGCATTGCATAGGTAGTCTTGAATGTTGGGACTGAAAAAGTGAGACAAGTGTTTTCTTTCTGTGACTGCTAGTGAGCAGTATGTTTTTGTAATACTCTAATGTTGGTGGTTTTTTTGAAACAATTGCAGAATTGGGTTATTTATTAAATTGAAAAATAAGTTTTTCTTAAAACATACAGCATAGTTATGCTGTCCTGTAATTTAAAAAACATCTCTGAAGTATGTGAGGCATGAAATGTGGTGAAATGCAAGAATAAGTTGTACAGAATTTTAAAGTACATAAGGCAACCAAGTTATCAGAAAGTTCAAAGTCTACGAAAGCAGTTGGTTTTTCAGATCTGATATTCTTTCCCAACACTGATGGGGGGAGGTGCACATGGAAAGCAACTTTTAATTATTTATTTCATTTTTAAAAAGTTTAAAAGAGAAACGTATGCCTTGGAACAGTTACAAGGTTTTATAGCCTAAGCTGTTCCCATTCACAACAATAGTAGAAGAGAAAAACTGCTCACTAGCTTTTGTATTGTCTTCCTAGAAAAAATTATCAAAGCCCTTCCTGATGCTGATGACCTTGCCAAACTTCTGCCTGACTTTGACAAGATTGGAGAGAGCTTCGCTTCACTGAAAGGATTTTTTTCTCCTGGTGAGAATAATTTTTCAGCTTAGTTTTAATTTTGAGAACATAAGATATTACCAGATGAGATTACAGCTATGTCCTTTGATGCTAAAAGAAGGTGGATCCTCAAAATGCATGCCTTTCATTGAATATCTCATCTCAAAGTGGTATGAACACAGGTAAGTGTAATGTATTTTTAAAGGCAAGAATTCTGTAAGCAAGTGCTGAGAACCAAAATGTGACTGTAAATAGAAAAATAGAATTCTTTTACACTTCAAAACAAACATCGAAAGCCAGTTGTTTCCGTAAGTCATAGAAGCTGGATGTGTCCTGCTGGAACTTGCAGAAGCTGTGAGTGGCAGTGGACAGCAGTAACAGTACTATGCTATAGCTGTTACAGGAGGACAGAGTTGGATAATTAAGAGAGTGATGGTGCTTAATGTTGCAGGCATGTGAGATAAGTTTGTAACCCAGATTGTCTTCGAGTTGAATGATATCTTCTGGAGCTGAGTCCAGGCAGAAAGACTTGCTAGGAGGTTCAGATTAGATAGGGGTTGCATTTCAATAGAGTATGTGGGAGTTCTAAGTCCTTCACAAAATAGGGGCATGGTTTGTCAATCTACTGTGTCCAGGTACTAGTACACTTAGAGGTTTTCAAATTTTAAATAGGACATTTCTGACCAATGGACTTTAAATATAAAAATGATTGATTTCATCATCGTTATCTGACTTGCTCTGTAGCACAGCTCAAAACTTCACCCAGTCTTTCTTGTAAGAGAATGAAAGATTCTGATGTATATCTTAACAATTACCAAATAATATAAGTTCATAGTTATGAAAGATTATATCTCTGGAGTATCGTAGTCATTGCTTTTTGTGTTTTTGAGAATATTTGCATATCAGTGTACCTAAGAAGCATGTTTTTATTTTATTAAAATACTGTTAATGGTGGAAATAGTTAATTCATCTCATTACAAACTCAGCAGGGATCAAGATCAACAGACTGACAAGTAGATGACAATCTCCTATTTATTTTGCCTGTTTAAAACTGTGGTGTGTTATTGACTGGTTCTGTGAGGTATCACCTACTATAATGGAATTTGTTAGCATACTCACCTGGGCATAGTTGCCATTTATGGCTTTGTGGTCCTCCAAATGAGACAAAGATCCCTCATCTTTATTTTGCATTTTGTTTTGCATTTATAATTTTTATTTCCCCTCTTCTGCTGATTTTTCACAGGTTACAAATTGGTTAGTGAAGTCATAGGAGCTTCTGATCTACTTCTGTTGTTAGGTGTGTAAAAGCCCTTTTTACTGCCCCTAACCTGCCTCTTTAAAGCAAACTCTTAAAACACTACTGTACTAAGAGGAGTGAGTATCAGTGTAAACACAACTATTCAATTAATTTTGAGTTACAAATACTTTTCAACTACTATAAAAAATTCATAGTTCTGCCCCTGTGAGTTGATGCTTCTCTATCATAGTCCTTAGCAGATGCTTTTTCTAGGAAGCTTATTTTGCAAACAAGTCATTAGAGTAGAAAATAATATGTGTGTGTGTATTTATATATATATATCATTACAATGATACAGTTGAATTTGTATTATCCTCCTGTGTATCAGCAATAAGTAAATATATATATATAAAAAAAGCTTTTAGAGATTAAATAGTCTAGCTGACGCTGCCAGTTCCCTTTTGATAATAACTGCTTTGAGTCACAAATTAGATTTGATATAAAATTTTCAAATGAGTTTTAAACTGAGTTTTGTTTTCAGTTATTTGTGGTGAATCTTTTTGGGTCGATAGTAAGATTATTGATTTAATAATACATAGGGTAATAATAATATGTAGGTTTATTTTACATTGATTAGGTGTAGTTTTAAATTTTTGAAGTGTTTTGCATGTTGTAATGAATTTCTCTGATTGTGTCCTAGGTTCTCCTGGAGAAACAGCATTCAGAGCTACAGACCAGGGATATGACAATGACAAACAGTACAAGAAGGTAATTACTCTCAAGCAAATCTGAATTTCTTAATAACAGGTCGGGTTTTTTTAAGTGCTTTAACCGCTAGTTGTAGATACTTATTTGAAGCTGCTTAATAGAATTTATCTTTGAAGAGAATGCATTAGTGCTTTTAATGTATAAAGAGTACAGTGCTAAACACATTTTCATGTAAGAAAAATTCTAGGCAGTCATAAAAATCTTCAGGTATTAAATTATTCAGAAACTTGGTTTCTAAGAAGGTCATTTTAGGTATTTTGTATGCATTTGGAATTTCTAAGGACACGCTCTCAGTAGCATTTGAACTGATAGCTTATTACTGAAGTTGCTATAGGCTTCTATATATTCATTTATTTTCATTTTTTTCTGCTTGCAACTTCATTTCTGTTGCCATGTTCACAGTTGTGATTCTTATTGAAGGATCTCTGCTGTAATAAAGAATTTCTGTTTGTGAAAGAAGTCTTTTTTTATTATTATTTATTTTAAAAGTGTATAATCACATTTTTGTTAAGATTTCCTGAAAAAAAATATTACTGTATTTTCATGGAAAGAAAATGCTACTGTATTTAAATAACTAAAAGTGTTAACATTTTTTCATTGAAGTAAAGAAGGTAAAATTTAATCTTTTGCTTTAATGCATAGTAGATGTTATTTCCATTTAAATCCTTGATGATAATGTTGCTCATTCTCTAAAGGCTTTTCATTTTTCCTCTGTATATTGTTTTTTATAAAAAAAATAGAATGAAAATGGTACATATCAGGGAATTTGTAAATTATTAAATATTTATTTTTGCAACTGAAAAAATGTTTGCTGAACTGGAAACAGAGTTTTACAGGAAAGACATTTCTGTATATGCAGGCATGTATACATTCTACATTCATTCTGCATGGCAGTATGAAATACAATGAAACCTGTACAAAGCTCACATTTTTTCCCCTTGGCAACATTGATAGATTTCTGCATAAGAAATTAATGTAGGTTTTATTTCCCCCTTGTCAGTAAGCTGTCTATATATAGAAAATTATTTTCTCTTGAATGATTGCTTAGCACAGGTTTCACTGTTTAAAACAAAACAAAAAACATCCCTTAACTATGGATTTGTGAAGAAATGGTCATCTTAATTTATTGTCATCAGTAAGTAAATTAACTGAGATTTTTACTGAGTGCTAGTATTATCACTAATGCTTATTATTCCATTTTTTCCACATGCAGCGACCACTGCATTTTAATGTTGCCAGGAAAAAATGTAGTTGCAGTAGAGAAAATATCAGCCCGTTATTAAACCAGCCTGAGTTTTAAAATTTAGTCTGCCATAATAATTTTTGTAATTCCAATTATATATGACAAATTCCACTTAGAAGATGTTGCTTTGTTAATTAGTATGATCATTTTTGGTCATAATATTTCAAACAAGACAGATACGAATAGCTAACATACCACAGTCGCTTGGTTTATTGGCAAGCAATATTATTTTCTAGACAATGAGTAAGATGGCCTTTTTTCTTACAATGCTTTTTTCACTGCCAATCAATACTAGTTTAAAAATTGTTATTGGACAGATGCATACAATGCTATGTTATTAAGTATGTCTTACGATCAGCTGATGAGCTGTTTTTCAATGTTTCATTAGGAAAAGATCAGTAATGGCAAATATCCAGGGATTTGTTATTTGAAGGGATTTTGTTCTGTAGAATTGTTGTAGAATTGTTACTGGGCATTGTTTGCAGACAGGGCTATAAAAACTTTCTGTAGAATGAAAGAGAGCGTAAGAGCAGTGAAATTTGTCCAGAACAAACTACTTTTCCAGCTAATGTGTGATTTAGTTGGTAACTTTTCATTTGATACAAGAAGTACAACTCTTTGGAATGAAAACAAAATTAAAATTACTGGAGCGCTCAGATTAGTAATTTAAATAAATGGAATTTAAGTCTGCTTCCATGTGGATTCAATAAGAAATTTTGCTTTCAGAGAAAGAAGATAGCTGTACAAAGCTCCAGTGTAGTAAAACACTTTATTGTGTTGTATGTGTTTTGTACTATGGGAATAGTTCAGACTTTCACTGAAATGGCAGTATTGCCTTCTTAGAAAATTATTTTGCAGTACTTCTCTAACTTCCCAGAAAAAAAAAAAAAAAAAAAAAAAAAATTAAGAGTTTCAGCTTCCTATTAAGTCAAGCAAGCTCCAAAGTTTTTTTATATACAAAGCTCCAATTTCTTTATAATCTGGGCTATAAACAAAATTCAACTCAATTTTTGATTTGGGGCTTAGAAGCTAGGTAAATAAATAATTCAATGTATATTCAAAACCAACCACCAAGTCCTTTCCCAGCCTTTGTCACTTTGATACAATCTCATGCCTTAAGAACCTGGTTCACTGTGAAGGATTTGGCAACGACTAAAGTGCCTTGCCTAGCCAGTAGAGGGTCACCTTCAGTAAGTGGAAGCAGCAGCACAGGAATTCTTCATGAGAAAGAAGTTTTGGAAAGGAGTGTCACTTGACTTGGATATCAGTTCCACCCATCATGTGGCAGTTCAGATGAAAATAATGTTGTACCATGAATTCATTCCAGTTCTGTGATATAGTATGATTATGCCCTCTTTGTGACCTAACTTCTGGAATGCTTATTCCGTACGTTTTCTTTTTATGTTGTTGTTGATGACTAATATATCCATAAGGACAAATTGTCCACTAATTATTTCTCTGGAACTTGGCTGGCTGATGTCCAAGTGAGCATAAAAATAAAGGAAATTACGGAATCTTTGTGATTCATATAAACCTCCTTCCTATCCAAAAAAAAACATCAAAATAAAACTACATGCTGATACAGCTTGTAGGGGAAGAAAAAAAAAAAAAAAAAAAAAAAACAACCTAAGTTAATATCTGTAGCTCTTGAGAAGTAGTAAGAAATAACTTCGTACTTACCAAGTATGGGCAGTAATATTACTATGGACAAAGTTGCAGACATCAGGCAGTACTTTCTTTCCCTTGTATAGAAAGCTTTCCAGAACGCACATATGGTGGACAGGAAAAGTGATGTCCGTATGTTAGTAAATTCCTGCTCATGTAGTTCCAGGACCATTTTCAGGTACTCTTTGTATAGCTGACAGGTTGTATCTCGGAGTAGGATTATTTTAATCTTTTTTTAGCTTTCTCTCTTTTTTTTTGTTGTTGTTTTCTTTGTAAATTATGTGACAAAGCTTACATAACTTTCTCTTCTGTATTCATTGCCCAGTTGTATTTCCAATGTAACAAGGCATGGGCTCTGGTTGCTCTTGAAAATGGGGCACGCATAATTCAGTTGTGAGGAATTTTTAAATTAAAAGATAGTAATATCCAACTGACGTACAGCATATTTAACTCTTAATATAAACTAATGTGTTTTGATTTAAAAAATAATACGGTTACAGTATCAGCACTTGTTTTGGGTTATTTTATTTATTGTGCACCCAGATTCTTAGGATGACTTTCCAGGGTTTGTGCCACCAAGTTTGTCAACTATTGTTGTTCTACTTTCTTTGATACGATGATTAATAATGCTTGTAAACAATTTGTTAGTTTAAATCCCATTAATTGATTTTCCAGATGAAATTCTTATTTTAGAAAATAATTAGTTTTATATAGGAATGACTGATTTAGAGAGTTGAGGGATGGGGGGGAACAGTGACAGGGAGATGTACAAATTTTTATTTATATCCCCGTTCATACCAGGCTAGGCATTGTGTGTGTTGTTGTGTGCTGTTCGAGCCTCTTCTTGTTTTGTTGTTGTTGTTTGGTTGATTTTGTTTTTTGTTTGTAACTTATGTAGCAAGAAATAGAAAACAAAGGTAATAATGTTATTGGCTGATAAATACAAAGAAGTGTTATTGAGTAGCAATCTGGCCCTTTTTACTTGAATTCTCTAAGTGGGGTGACTTCACTTGAAAAAAGGTTTTTCATATTTTGCTACGGAGTAACAGTCAGATGTACCTGACCTCCTGGAAAGTAATTTCATATCAAATAGTTACACTTGGTGACTTCAAACAACTTCTGTTACAGTGCTCATTTAAATGCTACAAGGCCTTCATGGCAGGTTTGTTCAGTGTTTTTTTTCCTGGTATTTTCTTGACCAATAGCATAATGTTGAAAGGAACCATGCCAGGTTACATTGAGAATTATCTTGCTTGTGGAATGGTAAAATATTATTGTTGTTATTCTAATACTAAGTATAGCTATGTGGCTATCTCTCTGAGGCTGTATGAAAGTGAAACTGAACAGTTGGTTGCTTTTGTTTCATTCAGTTTCCTGGCACAGTTCGAATGTGTTTGCCCATCTTCCAGTAAAGAGATTTATTAAATCTGGAAGTGGTTCAATAAAATACAAATGTGATTTTTCTAATGTTACACAAATTGCTATTTAACAAATGTTTACATTTGGTCACTTGATTGTCTCTTCTTTTATCCATTCTCTCCTGTGTTGTTTATCCTTATGTGTACATGCCTGTGTGTGTATTTCGTGCACCTAATGTATAAATTGATGGTAGATGTCTTGAAATCTTTACACCAAAGGATTCCAGGATTTGTTTTGACTCCTCTAGTATATTTTTGAAACCTCATTTTACTGCATGTTTTCTTAGAAGATAAAATGCTTTTAAAGACTTTAATTTGAATATTTCTTTTTTTCTTTTATTTACATTCTCTGAAATAAATTGTGTATAAAATCCCAGTAGAAGGTAGTATCGTATCTTTGAACCAATGTAGACTTTTTGAAAAACAACTTACTGTTGCAGAAGTATTCGGCATGGAGGGAGAAGAGAAATCTAAGCTTCATGGAAATGCCGAATAGTTAAGCAATCAGCATTGAGTTGCAGGGATTTTGAAGTAATTGGGGAGGATTATGATAGCATTATTCTAAACTGCAGCATGTTACAGAAGTGAAGAGAGGGCTTTTTCTTTATGCCTTAGAAACTGTTTTGCTTCTCTTACATTGAAGGCTATATAGCAGGAGAAGTCATCCTTCTGTAAAGTGTCTGCAATGCTGAGAGCAAGAACAAAATGAGAGCTCTTACATTACTGACAAAGTTGAGCCGATTAACTGTTCTGCACCACTTTGTGTGGAGTATTCAAAACACTCAATTTAAATACCTGCATGGTTAAGTTGTGAAAAGTTGCTGACACTTAAGAAATTCTGATATTATGTAGTTGAGATGAAATCCTGAAACCTTTGTCAATATTTTATAGCAATGTTGGTTGAATTTTAATTAATTTATTTATTTAGATGTAGATGCTTAATTTAAAATTGAATATTTTAAAAATCTAGCTAAATGTTTTTATTTTGTTCTTCATGGATTTGCAAGGTGCGTAGTTGTGCTGGTTGTATCCAGTCCCAGCTAGCTAGCAGGAGATCTTGATAATAATATTTCACTTTTGTTTGAACTGACCCATTCATACCTGTTTTTCATCTGTCTTTGTCATGCCCTTTGGTTTAAATTTGTTCTCCTTACACCCCCAATTTTTTCCTTTCCTTTTTATTATAAACTCACGGCAGAGCCTGCTTGGTGAACTCATTCTGTTACAACAACAAATCCAGCAGCACGAAGAGGAAGCACGCAGAGCCGCTGGCCAATATAACACGGGCTCGTACCAGCAGAAGCGAAAGGTGATGGCTTAAGGGACAATATGTACTGTGTTCACACTAATCGAATACTTCAGCCTCCTGCATATGAGATAGAAAAATCTAACTTCTAATTAAATTATGGGCCCAAATAATTGTTATAGACAACTTCGGTACAGGTGTATAGTCCTCTTTCAGTATAACCAAATTGCTTTTCAAGCAGAGTGTTAAAAGAAGAACAAATATTTTGTATCACTTTGAATGCTCTCTACCTTTATAAAACTGTTACTTAAAGTTTATATATTAAAAAGTGCATTTAAGGAAAGTATGTGAATAAACATCCAGTTTACTTAATCTGCTGTCACTTGCTGACTATAGCTATATCTTTTGAGAGTATAGCTATATGTAGGCAATATGTGTCTGGGAACATTTTTTTCCTGCTTATAATATTACAAATCTGAAAGTGACAGCAGCTCTTTAATTGCCTGTGCAAAATTGTTTCTAAATATTCCTTTTAAAATCTCTGTGTTCATCAAACATATTGCTTATCTATCATCCCTCTTAAAACCTAGTTTATATTGATACAGTGTGGTTGTTGAACACCCATAAGTGACTTTACATCATTTATGAACTATTCACTGTTACAGAGCTGAGGTGAATTGGAAATACTTCCTAATTTGGGATCTTTTAGTAGTCTATTCTGTTACAGCCTATGATTCTTAACCACGTTTCTTTATTGCCTGCTTCATTGCCCCCAAAAATATTTGATTCCTTATTTCTTTGAACAGCTTTGGAATTGAGCACTGGATACAGTACTTACTCTTCTGTATATTTGAAGATACTTCCCACAGAAAGAATAACACAGTAAATGGGAATTAAACTTTTAAGCAGTTGCATAGCTGCAGTTTTCATGACTTGCAGTCTTTTAACAGAGGAAATCACTTAAATCAATTAGTTCTCTGAAACTATACTAGCATTTTTAATTTAAGTATTTTACTTTCTTGCCAATATTTTTTTTCAATTTATTTAAATTTGCAACCACTGGTCATACTAAATTTAATCTTCCTTTAATAAAAAAAAAATGAAACTTTTTCTCAAATTTCATTTTTGAAATTTAGTTAGCTAATATTATCTCTGGATTTAACATAACTCTGATGTATTCCATCATCAGTTGTGAATCTAGACATCATATAACAGTTCAATGGAAATGCAATTATTTGAGATTACTTTTTATCTCAGAAGGTGTCCTACAAGAGTCAGAGGGATTTTTATTTTATCCTCACACTCATTCCCTTCCAAATGAGTATTTAGTAGAAGAGGAAAGATGTCTTCATGTCTTCAGTGGTCTAAATGCTCTCTATTTGTTCGTGTCCTCTTTTTTTTTTTTTTTTTTTTTTTTTTTAGTAAGGGTAACTCCTTCAGCCTCTGACACTCTGACAGATTGTGTACTGTTTATTCAGACCGCTGGAGTATAGAACAGTAGCATGAAGTATATGAAGATGTAAAAGCAATACAGTATTTGATATATAAAAATGTATTGGCATAACAAAGGGAATTGGGGGGAAAAATGAGCTTGATATTACATTGGTTTCTGATGGAAATTCTACCTTGTTAGCACTTTTTTGCAACTAATTCTACAATTCCCAAGCTGTGAAATAGCTGTAAGGGCTAACACTGTAAGTGTTACCCTGTCCTCCAAGGCAGGTACTTCTCTGTGTTTTCTGATGGAAATCTAACTGCCCTTGCATATTTAAAAAAAAAAAAAAATCTTAATTTAGCATTCAGGTGTGGTGTTGGGTATACACGCCTAATGACAAGGAATGTCTCTTTTTTTGTTGATTCTACACTAATCTTTTTGCTTGAAATAAGTTGAAAGATGTGGTAAAACATTTTCTTTAATATATTGACATGAGGTTATAAATTAGATTCATTTATCCAAATTCATGTTTGGAAGAAATTGTTACTGTCATTGAAATATGTCATTGCATGTCATTTTGATGGGGCATAAACTAACCTTGTTTATTTTTTTAACTTAATTGGCTCTGCTTGCTTGCCTGCTAGAGAAAATTACTGCTTCATTTCCATTCTTTGAAATTCTGTTGCTTGATTTACTTGCACATTTTCCGTTTTAATTTAACTATTCAATGTTAAATCCAGTTATGAGATAATTCTTAGTATTATTCAACTTATAATCAGGAGAGGGTATTAGAAGCAAAAATGTAATTGCTTCCTGTTGTTTTTTGTCAGTCTTTTGATAAATATTTAGCAGTGTAATTGATTATTCTTGTATAGCTATGATGTGCATGGTTGCTTCTTGTGTTTTGTGTAGGTATTGATATTTTCATTTATAACACTGGAAATCATTGCAGTTCTTCTGTTGATGATCAATTTAGAATTATTTATAGTCTAGTTAGAGAATAAATAGTAGTTTCAAAGGTACGGAATTTTCAGAGGCACATACTTATTTTATACAACGTTTGACAAAAGTTGCTGGAAAGAAATCACTGTGCAAAGTGAGCAACTGTAAAATAATAAAATGGGAGCTTCTGCTAATCTTAGTAAATAGGTATCTGCATCTTTGTCTGCAGGAATCTATGATTAAAAATGGCCCTACAGTTTTCTTCTATTATAAGTCTTAATGGTGGCACTATGGAAAGAAGGAGGCATCTTGATGTCCAAACCTGGCTGAAGTGGATTAAACAAAAATTTTTGTGTGTAAATATATATATAGACAGAAAGAGAGGTATTTTAACACTTAAGTTTTTATCGTTGTTTTTAAAGTGTATAAAAATCCTAGATTAGTCATGTCTGATTATTAGTACTTCAGAAAATTATGCTAGTTTTAACTTTTACTGGCAAATTAAAAATACTTAGCAATATTAGAAAACACTTCTTTACTGTGAGGGTAACGGAGCTCTGGAAGAGGTTGCCCAGAGAGGCTGTGGAGTTTGCTACTCTGGAGGTACTAACAAGATGCCATCCTGGATCCCATCCTGTGCAACGTGCTCCAGGTAGCCCTGCTTGGCAGGGGTTTGGACTAGATGATCTCCAGCGGTCCCTTCCAATCTCAACCACTCTGTGTGATTAAGAATTATATGTTGAAAATAGTGTACATACTAATTGCAGCTAAACATTCAAAGGACACCAGAACCAAAAGCTGAAACATAACAAACAGTTCTAGAATGATGTATATTTTTAACATGATTTACTTAATTGTCCTTCACAGAATTGTCATCTAGTGCTAGGTAATTCTTTGCTTCACATCTTGCAAAGTGAAGCTGAGTGTGATATTTTTGTTTACTGTGTTTAACATAAGTATACTGCACATAAAAGGCATTGCTCATGTGGTTAGAAATAATCCGCTTGTAAGTATGCTCTTCAAAGATGCATCAAGGCCCCAGAAATACTTTCAGAAAGAGCTTGTTTAAGGGCAGAGAGTGGGAAGATACTAGCTGCTTTGAAAATCTGCACCAAATGGGAACTTTGTTCACCTTCTCTTTCCTTTATTTTCTTGCCTTTCCTGATACCCTCCACTATTCTCTTTGCCTTTCTAATTTTATTTTCCCCTTATGTCTCTTAGGTGTTTGAAGTGTGTGTATATGTAAACAAACATTTACATACACTGTGCTGTAGCTGCAGGCATCAAATTGTCTGTGTGCTAAGCTTCCCTTTCTGATGCACTCTTGCTATCGCTTAACTAATCAGCACAAAAGAAAAGGTTAATTTGCAATACTTCCCTTTGCTGCTTATGAATAAGAAAACAACTGGATGTTGATGGAAATATCAACTTGATTGCTTCCTGTAAAGTGCATACGTGATCCTGTGTATTATAGGTTTAGTACCTTAATGATGTCAATATGAATAACTGTGGTTTATTGTTTAATTTGTAACAACTAGAGTGAAATTATAGTAACTAAATTGATTTGTGTTCTCTAAATGACAATGTCCTCTGCATGTTAGATAATCACTGTTTCTGATGTAAAGTTTTAATGTTACAAGCTTTATTTAAATATTTAGGCTTTTACCTCATTCATTCTTTCAGTGTGAAAGAATGTTTTGATGATCATTTTTTCTGAATTTAGTTACATCAGTCAACCATTAAGTTTCATGTTGCTTGTAAAGATTTACACCATATGGATTTGTACTGCATGGTTCATGCTTTTGTCTGTGTTATTAAAAATGGATTCATTTGAACAACTATTACATCTTCTTGATGAACCGATTTGAAAAGTATCTGACTAAAAAATGTCTGTATTGCATTCATGACTTAAACTTCAGAATGTTTTGTATTCTAATAACCTAATTTTTCCAGTTTTTAAAGTAATTTAAGTAAATCTAAAATTACCTTTCAAGACTATCAGAACTGTATTTTATGAAGTATGAAGTATGAATGTTGAGTATTATAATTCTGAAAAACAAATCTGAAATAAAAATCTCCTGAAAGTTTCAGAAATGGTGAACACTCACCTGAAAAGTACTTTCTGTAACAAGCAGGTGTTTTAGTGACTGCATCTGATCAAGGACATGCTAATTCAGGACATAAGCATAAGACATCCTGTGAGTTTTACCACATAATTGTATTTAGGCTGGTGATCAGAAACCTGAGCACCACACAAAGTTTTGTTCTTCCCCTAAACCCACTTTCCTACTACAAAGTCTTGAAGGGTTTTTGCGTTTGCATGCGCTGGAGTTTTCCATGTGATTCTCCTGTTGCATATGGAACTTTCTATCAACATTAAACTTTAAATGCAAATTGAGGAATCTTAGTTGCTTTAAAATGCATGTAAAATGAAGCTTTCAGTTTGTGATTTGGTTACTTGCAGTTGATTAACTAAACAATGTGTCAGTAGCCATGATTATTTTTCTTTGTAGGTTTCTGACAAAGAAAAGATTGATCAACTTCAGGAAGAACTTCTACGCACTCAGGTAACTTTCTGAGTTACTGATGTCTTAAGGAATTACTTGTGTGCAGCAGTTTCAGATTTACTAGATTAACATACATCTGAAATATAAGATATTTGCTAAAAATTAAGAACTGGAAGATTAAAAAACACACTGCAGTATTCAGGGTTAACCATGGTGGCCCAGACTACAGGTCAATATAATCTGTTCTTTCCTTTGACAGGGAATGACTGAATGTAACAGAGGAGTGTAGGTGTAGGGAAAATGCATAATCATAATGTCCCAGAATACCTTCCTTGCTTTCAATGCTGTAGATTCTGTAACTGTGGAGTTTGCCAGGAGTGCTGCTTCATTACAACTGATATTTTAGTTTTTAACTTACGTTTTTCATAGGTAAAACTTTGCTAAACTGTACTATTTCCGTAATTATGACACTACATTTGTACCACTGTTTTCTAGCTCAAATACCAACGAATGCTTGAACGACTAGAGAAGGAGAACAAAGAATTAAGAAAATTGGTACTGCAAAGAGATGACAAAGGAATCCATCAGAGGAAGTTAAAGGTACTTATGTGTTAACCATTAGTATAGAAATACGATTACAACATGTCTTCTGTGATTGTATTCTAGGTTTTATCTGTTAATTCATATATGAAATTTTAACATCTGTTATAATATTTCTATGCTTTTTTTGACATGTTAAGGCTTTTATATAGCAGATTTTTTTGAACTATATTACTTTGGGAAATGGGCTCAGTTGAAGAGCAGAAAGATTATCAGTTCTAAATAACTGATCCAAATGGAAAATATGAATTGTGGGATATTTTTTATTTTTTATGTAGCTTCACTATATTTGCTAATAAATATGCTTCCAACTTTTGTTACACTCACAATCCGGTATCTCCATGCTTTGTAATGAGCATTACTGAATTTGGTTGGAACTTGGTAACAGGGTCAGGAAACATCTTTTAATGGCTCTGTATAAATCCCCAGAGATTTAACTAGGTATGCTTTTGCTTTTGGTCAATATGGACCTTCATCTTTCCTCTGGAAACCTGAAGACAATAAGTTCTTATTTTTACAGAATGATGTTGATAGTTCAATACTTTTCTTAATGCTTATTGATCAACAAGCTGAAAACTTAAATCTAGGTGTGTAATGGAGGAAACTCAGTTCAGCTTTGTACTTGGAAGCTGTGAAGCCTAAGCCCTGTTGCACTCTTGTGCTGTGTGTAAGAGCCCTAATTTTACTCTTTCATCAAGATGCATCTGCAGCTGTTGTATGTTTATCCACAGAAGGCAAGGGGTGACTTTATGTGGTACTGTATTTCATAAAATAAACCCATGCTACAGTATAAATAGTTTAGGGTTCCGACTGTCTGTGGTTCTTTGAGGAGAGAATAAACACACTTTTATAGATGAATTTATAGTATGTACAGATGAAGTTGTCTGAAACCCAATATTTGTTCTGTTAGTTGGCTGAGTGTATTCTTTTTGCTTTTGTTTTATATTTTTAGAAATCTTTGATTGATATGTATTCTGAAGTACTTGATATTCTGTCTGATTATGATGCCAGCTATAACACTCAAGATCACCTACCTCGAGTAAGTCAATAAAAAATCAGGGTTTTTTTTGTTGATCTTTTTTTAAGTTAAAGACTAAGCCGACAATTGGATAACACTGTATTATTCTGGAATGTAACTAAGAGTTAGAGTTAGGCTATTTTCCTGGAACTCCAGGGGTTTTGCATGAATACATGTTTTCCATTTTAAGTGTTTAAGTTTGAGAGTAACCAATGCAATATGTTAAGTCTGCCTTGACTTATGAATAAAACCCTGTCTGGATCTGGATATTGCTGCTGTGCTCAACCTTTTATTTTAAATGGCCTCACTTGGTGTACCCCAGCCTTTTTAGCTTTGTGTTTAAAAAAAAAAAAAAAAAAAGGTGTTTTTAGGATGTGTATCAGCAGAGCTGAGAAGGTAAAGGTGCCCCAGCTAATTCCCCACCTTAGTGCTGCTGTTGGAGAGGGGGAGGTTGCCTCATCTGACTGCTGGTGTAGTAGAGAAATGGGAATGCTTCCTGCTTGTGCACCCTCCTCTGGCATTGCTGGCTTCTGTAATGAGCTGGTAAGATGAGATGTGACAGTAAGTTATCAAGTCTTGGCCTTCTCCAAGCAGAAACAGCAACTACCAGATGACTAATTTTGAGCCTTTCACCTGTCTAAAAGGGCTATGCACAAGCAGAGAAGCACTGGCTGCCATGAGAACATCAAGCACTTTTTCCTGTGATTAGATGGCCTGGCAGATTAGACTGTGCTATCTGAAGGAAAATTCAATGTTTTTGCTTGAATAAAAGTTAACCTTTCTTCAGGGATTCTATATTTAAACAGATATTTTTGTTGTCAAACATAACACAGCCAGCATTGGTATGGATTAACATATATTTAGGCAGCTTTGTCTAAGCTTTCAAAATGTTCTGTTGAAAGCCAATGGCTGTTTAAACTTTCTCTTAAGGTAGTTGTTGTTGGAGATCAAAGTGCAGGAAAAACCAGTGTGTTAGAAATGATCGCTCAGGCCCGTATATTCCCTCGAGGGTCTGGGGAGATGATGACACGTTCCCCTGTTAAGGTAAGAAATATCATAATCTCATTATCAGTATTTGCTCTATTGTACTGTCTCTGATTAAACCATTACTTGAAGCATATGTAAACATTAATTTATAAAATGGCCTCTATCTAAGCAGGTGAGTTGTTAGTTAATGAGAAAACTCGTCAGGCCAATATGGGATCTGTATATACTACTAGAGTTGTAGTAGTTCTTACTGTAAGTACTCCTGTATTTACAGTCCCCACTGTATAAGTAGTTCTGCACTGAGTAAGCATTACATATGTATGTCTGCCTGCAGTGGGAAGTATATAAATGTTATGTACTTCTGATGTTTCTCCATGTTAGTTTTACCATGCTTTCTCAAGTAAGGCTTTTACCATTCAGGTAACCCTTAGTGAAGGTCCCCACCATGTGGCTTTATTCAAAGACAGCTCTCGAGAGTTTGATCTGACTAAGGAAGAGGATGTAAGTATAAAAAGAGGTGACTGGAAGTTAATGTGATTTTTAATTAATTCTCTGAAAATTTTCTATCTTTATGGGCTGTTAGCCCCTGTGTATTTAGAGTGAAATATGTTGACTGGGGCAAGGCATTATATGAGATGTTACATTATCTCTTAATAGGATTTTTGGCTAGTACTTAGATGGGTAGAATGATGTAGGAGGAGATATTCTGGAGAGTATACAAGGGCCTGCAGGTAATCTGCAGTTTATTGCCCCATTTACCAAACTAGTTATTCAACATGCATGTTTTTCAGGTGCATATGGGACATACACGTTCATGTTTATAAACAGAATTTGAACAATCCCTAAGTAAAGGGTTTTTTTATGTTTGTCATTTTTCTTCTGTCATGGTTGGGGGAAATATTATGTCTGATATTTTGCTTCTTCTTGAAACAGCTTGCAGCTTTGAGAAATGAAATAGAAATCAGAATGAGAAATAGTGTGAAGGAAGGGTGCACTGTTAGCACTGAGGTAAGGCTTGTACAGATATTTGCTACTAAATGTTTGACATGTGTATCTTTTGTAAATATTCTTCAAATAACAGACTACAGCAAATCCAATCTGTATATACTTTGTCCTACACAAAGTGTGTTTGAACTGTTAAAAACAGTTTTATATCACAAATATGTGCATATAAAATTGGACCTCCTATTTAAAATTGCAGACTTGCTGGCTTAAAGTGTGTTTAATTATGTTTATTTTGTGTGTTAAGTACATACAAAGTAGCTCTGTGTATGTATAAATATTTAATTTCAATTTTACTTCACAGACTATATCCTTAAGCGTGAAAGGTCCTGGTTTGCAGAGAATGGTATTGGTTGATTTACCTGGAGTCATTAGTGTAAGTATTCAGTGTTTAAAAAAAATCTTTAAGATCTATAAGTAAAGTAATGTTATTACTGAGAACATTAACTGTTTTTATGTTTGTTTGTTTTTTCCTTTTTTATATCTTTCTATTTCCTTCTTTCCTTTAAATATATATCTCTGTATAAAAGACTGTGACATCAGGTATGGCTCCAGATACAAAAGAAACTATCTTTAGCATCAGCAAGGCCTACATGCAGAATCCTAATGCCATCATCCTTTGTATTCAAGGTAACAAGAATCTAGATGGATATCCAAGTGTCAGTTTTTTGTTTGTTTTGTTGCTGTTTTGTTTTGTTTTGTTGTGTTTTGTTTTTTTTTTTTAAATTCTAATTCTCACATTCCTTTTGGAAGATGCCTGATTATATATTTATTTCCATGCATGGAATTTATACAGCATACAAAGCAGCATGCTATGAAATACCCATTTGTAAATTTAGGCATCTTTTCTGTCAGTGACAGCAGAAGCTTTGATGGGAAGTTGTACAATGAAGTGAAATTTCTTTGATACTAGGAACAAAACAAGTTTTCAGTGTGTGTAACCAAAAGTTACATACATGTGTAATTTTACTGTTTTACAGTTGTAATGTGAAATTTATTTGATGCCTACCATGTCTTCAGTACTGTGAGTCACCTTATATAGTCCCTAAAATAGAACTGTTTATTTTAGATGGATCAGTGGATGCAGAACGCAGTATTGTCACGGACTTAGTCAGCCAAATGGATCCCCAAGGAAAAAGGACGATTTTTGTGCTGACTAAAGTTGATCTTGCTGAGAAAAATGTGGCTAGCCCAAGCAGGGTGAGTTGAAACTTTTTTTTCTTCATGTTATGATGGCTAACGTCACACACACAAAAATATTTGAGCCTGTCAAAAATATTGGACCTCTCTTACCTTTCTTGGAAGTTTTTGAGTGCTTATTTATTCAATATGATATTTTTTTTTAGAGTGGTTTCTGTTTTAATCTCTCTTAGGCTTTGCTTTTAGTGGTCAGTGACATGATTTCAGTCAAGTTACAGCTTGGCTACAGCATGCTTTTGTAGTGATTCCTTTCACATAAGTGACCTCAGGAAGTGGAACCTGCTGATAAGGCTTTAGGGTATTCTCGGATAGGCTTTTTGAATTTATTTCATGATTTGTGATGTTATGCCTTATTTGTTTTATGCCTTCTTATATTTCTTTTTTTTTTCTTTTAAATATCAGTAGAACTTACAGTCCCTTGACAAACTCCTTCTTAGAGTAATCTATGCTTATATACATACGCAGCTGGCTGTAAAATTGCACTGAAGGAAAGAATATCTCTATGCAAAATTCACCTTTTTTTTTTTTTATCCTTTATCTTCATAGATCCAGCAGATAATTGAAGGCAAACTCTTCCCAATGAAAGCTTTGGGTTATTTTGCAGTTGTTACTGGAAAAGGTAAAGAGATCTCTGGCTCTGCTTATTTTCTCTTTAATAGCAGAGAAAACTGTCTAAATCGAACTGTTGCAGCACTCTTTTCTTTCTCCAGGAAACAGCAGTGAAAGCATTGAATCTATTAAAGAGTATGAAGAGGAATTTTTTCAAAATTCCAAGTTGTTGAAGTATGTTGAAATTTATTCTTTTTACTAAAATGGGCCTGTGCTGGTAGATGCTAGCATTAGTTTTTCTTGTTGAACATGTTACAAAGATTGCAGTGCAGAAGTGCTATTTGAGATGTATTCTGCTTAAATTAAGCACCTTGTTGAGGTGACAAAGCTAGCCTTGTTACCTAATGCTCACTGTCAGTGAGCAGAGAGAAAGAGAGATGAGAGGATGAGAGAAAAAAGCAAAGCTTTCTTCTTGTGAAGAGAAAATGGGGTCAAGGAAGCATGGGTGTGCATGGAATAGTTTCCTATAGCTGCCTTTCTTTACAGGACATCTATGCTGAAAGCACACCAGGTAACAACAAAGAACTTAAGTCTTGCTGTGTCAGACTGTTTCTGGAAAATGGTGAGAGAATCTGTGGAGCAGCAAGCAGATGCTTTTAAAGGTAAACATCGACTTCAAAAGAAAAAGTGAAATAGCAAATTGCTGTTAAAACAGTTCTTCTACAAGCACATAATGCTGTTTTGCCATCATGCTTGGACAATTGTTTTGTATGATGACAACTTCTCATGAAATGATAACTGCTTCATTGAATATGTACAAAAGCACAATAAAAATAATTCATGCTGTAAAAGACTTGCTATAAAAGCCATATGAGTCAATAATGAAGAAAACAAATTCAGGCTTTCTGGGGGCAAAGCACAATTCTTACACTACCTTCAAATGTTGTTTGAAATGGCATTCTAAGTACAGATACCATCTGATCAGCCAGGTCAGTGCAGAGTTGTAAGTTGAATGGGACTCTTGCCACCCTTTTCACTTTGTGATATGTGAATCCTGCAATTTGTAGACACAATGCATGAGCACAGATAGCGAAAAAAATCAATTCATTTATAGATGCACTTGAAGTTTTTGGAAGGTTTGTGTTAAGCAATATTTGTTGTAATTTTAGTAACTTCTAAACTTTTAAAATAATCATGAAGCGCATGTAGATAATTTTAAAAGTTAAGACCTGTTTTCTTATATCTCTTTGCAGCCACACGTTTCAATCTTGAGACTGAATGGAAGAACAATTACCCCCGGTTGCGAGAGCTCGACAGGGTACATTACACTACTGGTTTAACTTGTTTGCTACAAAGTGCTTTGAAGACTGTGGGTTAAAATTCATGCCCTTTAATCTCATTTGTAAAGGTTTCTTAAAATTAGCATAAGTTACCAACACTTTAAAATGTGAGGACAGTGTAAACTATTCTAGGGGAAGGAAATACTGAGTTCTCCCATAGCACACTTCAAAGTTGTAGTAATTTAATGCTTAGCAAGTCCCTCACTCATCTAGTATACAGTTAACTGACCTAAACTGCCCACATGAATACATCTGTTTCTTTGTGATCATGATTAATAGAACTAACAAAGAGACGTTACATTCCCTGCTCTTTCTGACAGAGTAACAAAACAATTATGATCCCATTCTCTAATTCTTTTATAGAGACCCTGAATATTCAAATGCCATGCCTGGCCAGAGGCATGCAAGAGATGGGTGGGAAGATGCATGGTAAACCAGGGTAGCTTATGACAAGCACATACATTGTCCAGAACATGATCAGAAGGTACCATTTTAGGCTTAAAGGCCCAAAGAAAGAGTTTTTGTTACTCTTTGCATGAAAATGTGGTCAAACTGTACTTAAAGTAAAATCTTATTTCCTGTTTTTGCTTTTGCATAGAATGAGCTATTTGAAAAAGCGAAGAATGAGATTCTTGATGAAGTCATAAGTTTGACTCAGGTTACACCAAAGCACTGGTACGGTAGCTTTTCTGCTTTTTAGTTGACTAACAAAATTTACCATTAAAATATAATGTTTACTAATAAAATTATCCAATGTAATTAGGGAATGACTTTTCTTTGGACAATATATTATTATTTCCGTTGTCGGTATAGAAGTGTCCAGATTAACAAATACCTGTAGAATCCACTGACAAAAATTATATGATGCCAGTTCATGTTCTGTTGTTTCAATATACAGTATAATGAACAATAGATATTTTTATGATTCTCTTGAAATAATTGAGATGAAAGGGAATGGTCATGTTGAAGATGTTCATTTGAAGTTTGAATCAATAATTCCTCTGAATTTCCTGTTTGGGGTTTACCAGCATGTATGTCAAAATAATACACAGTGCCTTGTCGAAGGGAAGAAATGATTTGTATCCATGTGAACTGGAGACTTCTAAGTTGAAAGATGATATAATTCTTGTCTGTAAAAACAGCTATCTCCTTGGTAGCCAAAATGAAGTAGCACCTTACTATGCTACCCTGCTTCTCTGTAAGGCACACTTAGGTATGAGAAAGAGAGAACTGAGTATTCTAAGTGTAGCATCACTTCATAGTAAAGTCACTCTAGATGCAGTCTGAGAGGAGAATGGCCAATGAAAAGGATTGCTTTGACAGCTTGTTTCATAACTGACAATTACAAAGTTTCCTTTAATGCCTTTGCCTTCAATGACCTGAATTGAACTGTCACTTGGATATTGATTAAGAACCAAGGTAATATGTCTGGCTCTTAATGTTACTAAAATAAGTCCAGGCATGCAAGTGTGATCAGAGAAAGTGGTGTAAGCACTGTATTAGTCTGGATTTCTGTTGTAGTCCAGACATAATGCAGTTTTGCCATTTTGGTATTTGCTGCTATTGGCTATGTAATAGGTGCTAAAGTTCATCTTATGTTGTGGATTGGGTAGGTTGAACTTCTCAACTTGCTTCATTATTTATCAAATCTGGGATGTTTGTTGGCATGTTTTCCCCCCCCCAAAAAAAAATAAGTTCAGAATACAACAGAAACAAACGCCCCCATGCTTTGTTATGAGAGTTTCGACTTCTAAATCAAATCATTTCAATGTTTTACGGTCTGACCCGTTATCATTCCCCCACCTACCATGCATATGGACAAACACACAATTGGCGTGGTTATAGTGTTACAATTAAAAGGTGCAAAGAACCCTTATTGTGCAGTAGGAGTCAAAAGTCTTGTCAAGGTGAGCTTCTGAAGCTGTCTTTTCTACCAAAAACATTATGTAGCTTTGTCCTTAATTCCAAGTGGATTTGGGTTGAAGTTGTGCACTGGTGTTAAGGAGTATTTCCTGTGTTCTGTAGTTCTTTGTCAGTATTTCTAAGAAATTGAATGCACACCCTTTAGACAGTTTTGTTTTGGAAGCCATCATAGATATTATAACTTTCTATTTTAGGGAAGAGATTCTTCAGAAGACATTATGGGAGAGGGTATCTACTCATGTGATTGAGAATATCTACCTTCCAGCAGCACAGACGATGAACTCAGGGACATTTAACACAACTGTGGACATCAAACTGAAGCAGTGGACAGACAAGCAACTGCCTAATAAAGCAGTAGAGGTTAGAATTTAAGTGGATTAAGATATTTCAGCTCTGTAAATAAAGCTGTGCTTCATTTTCCTATTTACAATGTATTTTATTTAAAATAAAAATATATATATCTGTGTAAAGTCTGTTAAAATGCCAGCGTAGGTCCAAATAAGTAAACTGATGGTTTGAAAGGCTATCTGCAGTTCTTACCAGCTTAGACGTCAGAGAAGGCTAGCACAGTCTTGATGTCAAGAAGAATGTACAGCATAAACATCCTATTTTGTTCTTCTGACGAATTTCTCTGTTAAAGACGGGGAAAAAAAAAAAAAACTTTTAAAAGCTTAAACAGCTCATTCAAACTAGATGTGTTCATGTTTTATAGATTTATGCAAGTTTAACAGAATTCAACTTGCAAAATAATGAAGTAAACATCAGTGTTGACCTTGTAGTAATGGATAAGACAGCAAAGGAAAAGTCAGTGACTTATGACTGGACTTTGCTTTCAGAACATACACAAATTGTTGTAAGAACTGTAGCAAATGTTCCTTTAGGGGTTGGTGGATGGTATGGTCTGCATCAATAGGTGGTGTCTTCTGACTTTCTAGGTTGCATGGGAGACGTTGCAAGAAGAATTTTCCCGTTTCATGACAGAACCCAAAGGAAAAGAACATGATGATATCTTTGATAAACTGAAACAAGCTGTGAAAGAAGAAAGTATTAAGCGACATAAATGGAATGAGAGAGCAGAGGATAGTCTGGTATAATGTAGTGGGTTTTTTCATATTGTTGCTAAGTGCTGTTGAAATCATTTGACATAAGTTGCATGTTCAGTATTTTTGTATTCTTTAAATGTGAGAATTGTTCAGTATTAGCTTATTTCCTATGTTAAGTAAAGCCACACAAAACAACAAAATTTCGCTGCTACTTTTATAGATTCTACAATCTAGAGGGGCTTCATGTTGTCTGTTACATTTTTTTACATTACTTATGCTAGGCTATACCAAAGGGTCAAATTAAAGGCACAAGAAAATATTTTTGTTAGTGCTTTGAAAGCTGCCTTTTGAATCATGTGTATCCAATAAATGCTGTAGTTTTAGACATCAAAAGGTGAAGGGGATATCAGAATTAGTTCTGTGTTGCTATATTGCTTTTTTTGTGGTTGTGTGGGCTTTTTGGCTTTTTGTGTTTTTTTTTGTTTGTTTTTTTTTTTTACTGAATCCTGAATAAATTACTTATTTTATGCTAAAAAGATTTTCTGTATTGCAGCGAGTGATCCAGCACAATGCCTTAGAAGATCGGTCGATATCGGATAAACAGCAGTGGGATGCAGCTATTCACTTCATGGAAGAGACGCTCCAAAGTCGTCTCAAAGACAGTGAGTTGTGTGATGTATTCCAGTCGTGTTCTTTTTAATCTGGGCCTATTTTCTCATCACTGCAGTGCAAGATTTTGTATGAGCACAACTGAGATAGTAGAGACGGTTTAAGGTGGCACTGATAGTGATGCAAATACTGGTCAAAATACAGCCTGAATAAGCTAGTAGTGCTCTTCCTTTTGTAATAAATAAGGCAACCAGCAGGTAAATGATAGAGAGATAGAGAATCAAAAAATTGCACAGAAATATGTAAGAGGATTGCATAAATTTAGGAAAACAGTTGGTTCAATTATGGTTATCAATTATAATTAATTTTGATGCAAGTTGCAACAAGTAAGATTTGAAACTCATGACTTGGAACATGGAAGCTGTGAGGAAGGCTGTCTCAGTGGAGGGATGACACGTTTCTTATATACTTCCTTGAAATATCTTCCAGTGCCCATTGGCAGTGATTTTTAAATTTTAATTAAAAAAAAATACCTGACTTGTGGCACAAAATATCCATTCTTCATCTCGAGCCTATTTTTATAACTATAAATTTGGCTGGTTGCATATATTTCATGTGATACTATCATGTTTCTTTTTTTAGCTGAATCTGTTATTGAAGATATGGTGGGTCCAGACTGGAAAAAAAGGTGGATGTATTGGATAGGCCGCACCAAAGAACAGGTAAAAGAAGAGTGACAGGGGAAGAATATAAAGAAAAAAAAAACGTAAAGTTAAAAAATAGAAATAAAAAAATAGTTCCTTACATTTAGAAAACTTTGATTATTACTAGGTCAGTTTTCCCAAATACCAACCCTCTTCACAGAATTTACGATTTCAAAAACACTCTTAGGTTTAAATACTTTGCAATTGTTCTTGCTTTTAATTAAGTTGTAATAATTACACTATCTAGATTTCTATATATTTGTCTCATCTTAAGAAAGATACTGGTTAGTAAACTGTCTTCTATTCTTTAGTTGAATTACATCTGTACTATTATACTATTGACCTGGATTTTATTCTTTCAGTAGAGAGAAATTGATTAAAACAGGGTGGAAATCACTTTGAAGCAGAAGTCTTGTGCAGTTTTCTATCGTGCTCCATTTGGATTTCATGGATATGTGATAGCATTGTCACTGGTGTTGTCACAGTTGTATCTTCTGATTGACTGTTTTCATCATAACCTCTCTTCTCATTTACTCTTTTGGAATTTGCTTCTTTTGAATTTAAATAGCACCTTCCTTTCAGTGCCCAGTGACAATTGGCTTTTTATGTTACTTTTTCTAGACATTTTTCAAACTGAATCATACTTTAAAGAAGTAAGTAAAATTTAACAGAATACACTAGAAAGTAATTGTTTCAGAGGAAGGAGTTTTACAGCCAACTATGCAGCCAGGTATGGGAGAAAGGCAGGCATTTCAGCCTATCTTACTTGAATTTAATAAACAACAAGCTAACAATACGAGTCCAGTGAGCTAAAGACCATAAAGACTTCTTGCTAGCTGATAGGCAAAGCTGACAATTCTCATTGGTGTCAGAAAGCCTATGGTCTGTTTTTTGTTCTGTTTTGATTATTTTTTTCCTCCTCCAGTTAGTATCAAAAGAAAATGGCACAAAATTTCTTGTAAATTTTTGGTTGTATGTCTACTGCAGGGGGCAGATACAATTCAAAACTAATCAGGAGTTTGCAGAGCAGCAGAATCATGTAATTAAATATATGAATGTGAAGCACACTAGCTGATATTCCTGAAGAAGAAAAGAAGCTAACAGCTTTGATTTTTTTTTAACCTTCCATTCCTCTTCTGCATTTCTGTGTGTAGTGAACAGAAAAAATTATAACAATTAGCGATTTGAAATTACTCTGCATTAGATGCCTGTACACAAATACACTTTTGGATCACATAAATGTAATAGTGTCAGAGATATTTGACACTGGCTTATTAGGAGATAGATTGTTTATTGAGGAGGTGATTATGATCTCCAAGTCTATAATAATCAGTTCCAACTAATCATTCCTATCCTAGAATATTCGTAACGAAACAAAAAATGAACTTGAGAAGTTAATAAAATGCAATGAAGAACATGCAGCTTATCTGGCAAATGATGAAGTGACAACTGTCAGAAAGAATCTTGAAGCAAGAGGAATAACAGTGGACCCCTGTCTGGTAAGATGCCATTGTGATAAAACATATGGAAGCTCCCTAGGAACATTTGGATGTTCTTTCTAGATAGTGTACAAAAGATTGTGTCTAAATACTGAGTTTGTAGTCCAGATGTTTGCAAATGGATTGCTAAATGACTGCCTGAATGCAATTCACACACTTCTGTTGGCTGTCAGACAAGTGCAGTACACCGCTTTGGAATCTGTCAGTTCAGAGTGAACTCAGAATCTGCTGAGCAGATTTTCTCACCAGCAGCACAGGCCTGAATTGTGATAAGGCTTGTTTAAAATTATTGTTCATATGTTATACAGTGGAATCAAGGCAATTATGAGCAAGATATGATGAAAACATGTTGCATATTCCTAACCTTTCATTGTGGTTGTATATACGGTTCATAACTACATCCGAGAGGAATTCTGTAAAAACAGTTGCGAAAAGGCAGTTTTATTAGAGTGCCCTGAGGGAATGTAATGTGGGTTTAAAATGTTCTGTAAAATGATTTATCTTTTTGCAGTATAAGGCTCTTAACTGTAATTAGACCTTTTATCTAATTAAAGATTAATTTTTAACTAAATGAAAATTCAAACTGTATGTAATAGATGTGGATATTTTAACAGTGATTTTTTTCTGCAGTAACTTTAGCTACCTTTTTGATATTCATGCATGTGTTTATTCAAGGTGGAAAAGTTATTTAAATACCTTTTGCCTGTTTCTTATATAGCATTTCTCATCTCTCATTTTGAAGGTCAGCATAGTAATCTACATCTGCTGTATGAGTGCTAAGCAACTAATTTGTTTTTTAAATAGCCTTGTTTTCTAAGTGTGCTTAATTTTGAAGAACTGCAACATAAATATGGAGAAAATGAAGAAAATTTAGCCATTTTTGTTTACGTAAGACCCATTAAATATTTATCTGTGCTTTAATCTGGTTTAACTAGCAAATTAATTTGCATGACTCAGAAATGTATTCCCAATGTCAAGGTGAAGGTTGCATCATGCCAAGAGCAGCATAATTTGTCATATTCTGTAGTATATAATTTAAAAATATATTTTAAGTACTGTTTTTTTCTAGATAAAAGACACATGGCATCAAATTTATAGAAGATATTTCCTGAAGACTGCTTTGAACCACTGCAACCTTTGTCGGAGAGGTTTCTATTACTATCAACGGCATTTTGTGGACTCAGAGGTAAAATGTAGGACTGATACACATTAATGTTTTGCCTTAAAATTTTCAGTTAATTTGGAAACATCCCACAAATACTTTAAACTAGTCTAACATTTCTTTTGTATCCTTTATCTTAATGTAGCTGGTAATCTTGGGTGTTTTCTGTCAGGCTTGTGATGTATTAAAATTCCACCCTCGTGGTAATTATATAAAATGACCACTAGAGGTCACATACGAACTCAGCATCTGCGAATTTGTCAATGTGCATTGAAAATACACTGTTGAAAGCAGTTGATATCTTGTTGGCATCCGTTTTTCCCACTTTTCCATTGATATTTGTTTTCTTTATTGGTACTAAATGTTCAGAGAAAACATTAAGTAAAAGCGTTTTTATGAAATGAGCATGGCAAATAAGTGCTTAGAGTTGTTGCTTGGAACCCCATGTGATCAACAGGGGAAAAAAACAACTGGAGCTTACAACTGCCTGGTTGTAAACAATTATCTTTTCTGTTAAACGACTTTCTAGTTTTCTAAAGCCAAACTTGTACAACATATGACAGTATGCACAACGTAACACAAAGAAAAGAATATGCAGTTTTCTTACTACTGTATTTTAAATCAAAGAGAAATTACTGAAATGGTGGAGCTCCTGACTTTCTGTGGAGTTTTGTTTTGCTTTTAAATGAGAAACAACTATCCTCATGGAGCCAGAAATCCTTACTGCTGCAGAAAAGAGCAGTAGTCTCTGAGGGACAAGAGAATGAGATTGTAGGGTAGAGAGCTGCCACTCTGTGATGTCCAGCCACATCTTCTTTTTTATTTTGTTTTGTCTTTTAAGGTATCCTTAATGTGATGTTAGTTCTCCTAGCAGGTGTAGAAACTGTCTCTTCTCTTGTTAATTAATACAGCCCTTGCTCCAACATTGTCTTCAGAAGCATTTGCCAGACAGGCAGTTACAATATGGAATTCAGCTGTTGTCTTTCAGTGTGCTATGAACAAGTATGGTGTTTCAGTGAGTATTAGGTTATACTCACAACCTTGCTTATAGGATGCATAAACTTTCTTTATTATATCCCTGCATATGTCAATTTCTGTTGAAAAATGAAATTAATAGATTGAAAGGAGATACAGTGTATTAAATAGAGCTGATATGTTTTTGAGACACATATTTGGTATGTTTCTTTGTTACTTCCAGCAGTTATTCTGTGAGATTTTTATGTCAGATCAGGATGTGTATACATATATGTAGAGCCTCGTAAGTGTAGGATATTTACTGGACATTGGTGGTCTGACAGTACAACTTCCTTCATTTCAGCTTGAATGCAATGATATTGTCCTCTTCTGGCGAATTCAGCGAATGCTGGCAATTACAGCAAATACGCTGAGGCAGCAGCTTACTAATACTGAAGGTAAGGCTCGCAGTGAATTGAGGTGTTTGAAATAATAATAATAAAAAAATGTTTAAAATTTTTTAGCATTCCTCTAGCTTTCTGTTCGTTTCAAGCTCAGCATGACTGGCTGATTTTTATGTCCTGGTTGGGTAATTAAAGAATGTAAAGCAACTAAAATTTGACATTTCATTTACATTAAATTAGAGTGATTAATGATTTAACAGCATTAAATTAGAATGATTTAATGTAAATGGCATGTCAAGTAATTACGATAATTTCCAGTTTAAAGTATTTTCAGCTTATCTGATGCCAATTGTCTATTTTTCCAAGCAGAAAAAAAAAAATCAATAAATAGTGACTACACTTTTCTTTCTCAAGTCAATGTTGCTATATGTTTTAATTTTTAAATATTTGATATTTTAAAAAAAATGTAGTTGCAGAAATGCCATTGCTCACCCCTCCTTTTTTTTTCCAACAGTAAGACGCTTGGAAAAGAATGTAAAGGAAGTGCTTGAAGATTTTGCTGAGGACAGCGAAAAAAAGGTTAAGCTCCTAACTGGCAAAAGAGTCCAGCTTGCAGAGGATCTCAGTAAGTACCTGCTTTATAGTCTTTGGGAAGTAGTTTGAAGTGAAACAGATTCCGACCTCTGTCCTTATGAATGGGAAAGTAATGTTAAGATCACCTAATGCTATGTGGCTCATTCACGTACTAGTGTTTTGTAAGTATTACAAACGGATTATTTTTTTTTAATATAGTCAGATCTTACTGATTTAAATGTGGACATGGTAGCAAAATGTGATAGAAGAATATAATTTACTCGCTGATATAAATACATTGCACCAGTATATTGAGAAATATAGTTAAAACACAGTAATGTCATAAAGGGTGGTTGCTGTTTTTCTAGTACCATATGGTTAATCCACACCTCTGAGACCTACCTGTCTCTGGGTCATTCGGTTTTGACTATATAAGGAGGATTTGTTCACACGTACTTTTAATCGTTGGGTGCCTCCCACAGATAATGCTGACGCATTTAACACAGATTAGTTGGAAATGCCTTTGACTTACTGACCAGCTGTTTTTAGTCCTTGCATACAGAACCAAAACCTGTCATCTTATTAAACTGAGATGACCATTATATTAAGAGACAAAACAAGGAAGAAAATGTAGCAGATTTAACCTTCTAGAAGGACTACAATTAGTGCAGTGATTTGAGTCACTCAGGAAGTGACTCAAGTTAAGTAACTCCTTAACTCAAGTTAAGGAGTTCTGTTGTTAATATAAGAAGTTGTTAAACAGTGAAAGTTTTGAAGAGGACAGTCCAGGCTGAGGCAATACTTGTGCTAGCTACCTCTACATCCAGTGAGGTTTAGACTGACTTGAATGTGCAAGACGAAGTCCCAGCAGCTACATTTTTTCCTTGGCAGCATTTTGCTATTGTTCTGTGAGGCTTCCACTCAGGCCCTGTCTGTACACCAAGACTGGCAAGAAAAAAAAACACAATGTTGTGCAAAAGGAGGAAAAAAGTTTGTGTTAAGTAAAATCCATGTGAATACATAAATATCTGTGTTTGGAGATTACAGATTGTTATTATTGAAATCTCAATCAATTACAGTATTTGTCCTTTAGAAAGTGTTGCTGTAATAGTTTGGAATTGTAGGTAGGAGTTGTAGTGAATCTAGGACCAATGTTCTGTCTCTTAGGCTGTTTGCTCCCTGAAATAGCTAGTGTGACTATCTAGGTTTTATTATAGGTCCACAATTTTCTCCAGGCATCCTGTATTGCTTTTGAAATCCTGTATCAGCATTCTTGTAGCCATTCTTTTGGATGGAAAGTATTTTACAAAATATGGTTTCCCCCTTCCCTTCCTGCCAACGTTGAGGTAAAACTAGTGGTGACCTGTACAGTGAAGCATAGATATTTAATGAGGTAGTGGTCTCCTTTTATTACTGAACAGTGCTGTTTGCTTTCTGACAAATTGACTTGGAATTTTTGTGTTGTCAGTTTTACTTCTCACCAGCATCAGGAATAACCTTCCATTTCAAAGCAGTAATAGCAGGAGTTTTTATTTTATAAACTCAGACTAGACCTGTAGGAGCACACTGTCTGTGTGAGTATAAACATAGGTATCTGTGCATTAGTATGTATGCTTCAACTTTGTAATATATATCTCGTAAATTACCATCTAGCTAAAACACCATCATTGCACCAAATTTCTTTAGATTTGGGAGGTCACAGATCCCAGGCACATTTTTCTAATGAAATAGTCATTATTCAGTGCAAAATGATGTATGATGACATGCTCTATTTTATTGTACCTATGGGAAGATTTTAAAACCACCACTGATTAGCTCTGTTAGTCAAATCAGCAATGTTCTCTCTACTTTCTGCATGCTTTTATTGCTAAGTGGTGATAATTTTTATGGACAAATGACAGGGAAAGGAGATTTCTTTGCCTTTCCCATAGTGAATAGAGTGCTTGTCTGTGTTGCAATTTTTTTGTACTCCCGAGTCAGACTTTGGTAGCATAATGCATTGAACTCTCAGGTGGCTTTACAAGTAATTTCATGCTTACAGCATTGAGTGGTGATCAGAACTGCTTAAGGAAAGAAAGTCGTCAGTCCCACAATGCACATTCATAAAGTATTTGTATTTTAATTGGGAATTAAATGGAAGGTGTCATAAAGTCTAGTCTCCCTCTGTTGTAGACAGCTGTGTTTATATAGTCCATCTCATTCATTTATTTTGAGCTCCATCTTTAAATCGATTGACTTTTGGGGGCTTGCTATTCGTACTGAAAACCTGTTCTAGCATATCACTCCTCTGATGGTTACAAACTGTCTTTTAATTTCCATTGTAAATTTGTTAACATGAGGCTCTAATTGTTAATAGCATTTCCTACCAGGAAGCTCCATAAACTCTATCTATAAATTTAACTTCTTTATATACCTGAGGCTGGGATGCTTCTTTTTGATACTGATGATACGGCAATCCTGCCTTACTTCTGTCTGTCAGCTTTTTAATGTTGAAGAACTGGAAGTGTGTTATTGTTTGTTCAAGATACTGTTTGATGGCAAACTGTTTATAACATGGCAACCCAATCTCATAATGAGAGCTCACGTAAGTCTCAAAACTTACTTCAGCAGGTTTTGTCTATATTCTGCATCCTGGAATTGTATTTCAGCCCTCTGTGAATTTTCCTTGACAGTCTTTAGGTCCTGAGTCTTGCTGCCTTTCCATGTTTATTTCAAAAGGTTTCTGACAAATTACATATTTTATACTGTATTGAAGGTTTTCTTCAAATAGAGGCCTTTTTCTGTTATGGACTCCTCCCCAGGAGTATCATTTTGATACTTGTGCCAGTGAACAAATACTAAGTTTATGGAAATAAAAAAGCCCTGGGACTGGAGACATCTGGAATAAAGGGTTGTAGGATATAAAAAGAGGCAGAGCAGAAGATGAATAGCTGAATTGGGAAAAAGTGACTTTAAAAACTTTAAAACTTTAAAAGTGACTTTAAAAACTCCACCATTCTTAGGGATTAATAGCTTTTGAAAGAGGCCTGCAGTGGGTGTACCCCAGAGTCCTGTCCCTAGCAGTGTGCAGGTATGGGTACCTCAGGAAAAGCATAAGAACAGGTTAAACATACAGCAATGCTTCTCTAGTGTGGTCTTTCAGCATCTAGCAATCTGTGGTTCCAAGATTTCCTAATCCTGAGGTAATATCTTTGTGATTAATAGCCCTTCATGATTTTTTTCCCCCTGTGAATTTCTGTAATTGCTTTTTGAACTCATGTAAACTTTGGCATCTGCAACATCCTGTGGCAATTAGTTCCAGAGTTTAACTACACATTGTGTGAAAAAGTACTTCCTTTTGTTTGTTTCTGAGCCACCTGCCAGTTTCATTTGGTTTTCCTTAGTCCTTGCACTGTGAAAAACATTCAGTAATCTTTCTCCCTTCATTTTTTGTGCCTCTTATGACTTTACAGATGCTTATGCTACCAGCACTTGCTCTTCTTTTTCCTGGGTTGAAAAATTCTCATCTGTGTAACCGCTCCTTGCAAGGACATTGGCAGGGCTGATTGAAATCATGAAACACCCTTTGTAGTTCTACTAAAACCTTTTTGAATTGAAAGAGCAGAACTGCACACAGTATTTGAGCTGTACCTGCCTTCTAGATGTATACAGTTATATTGTTTGTTTTTTTTTTCTGTTGCTTTTTTGTTTGTTTTTTGTTTTGTGTTTTGTTTGTTTTTTTTTGTGTTGTTTTTTTATTGTTTGTTTTTTTTTCTATCTGTTGTTTTTTTTTTCTAGTCTTTTACTAATAATTAGTGAGTCTGTTTCCTTTCTTGACTGCTCCTTAGCAATGAGCTGATGATTGCACAGAGCTACCTGTTACAACCCCAAGTTATTTTGTGAAAAGTAACAGCCAGTCCAGAGCCCATCAGCCTAGTTATTTTCCATGCTATATTCAAAACTGTAGAGACAGTTGAGATACATTTGCTTTGCTGAGGATGTGGAAACAAGAAAAAACTGCTGTCTGTCTCTTACTTGTATACCTGGGTACTTGAAGCATATTCAGCAACCGATAGGAACCTCTTCTAATGTATTGGTTTACAATCTCCCTCACAACTCTGGTGCAATATGTCTTGAAGTTCTTCACTGAAGTTGTCTGTCAGTTGAAAGTCGTAGCCAGGTCTTTCATCCCATGTGGACTTATCAGCAACAACAAGATTTATATTTGCTTTCCAGTTGGTAGATGCTTCTAGATTGTGCTGGCTGCCAAAGGACAAAGTATTTTGATATGAAACTTATGTTATACAAAACTTGGTATTTTGCTACATGCTTAGCTAAATCAGTATCTTAAATACATCACATGCTAGGTTCTGTAAGAAGTAAAATAGGGTAGAGTGAGCTAAAAGTATTACGGCAAACATTAATCTTTTAAAGGAGAATTTCCGCTCATAAAAATGTCAGGACTGCCTTATTTTTATTGCATGCTTTAAGGCACTGCCTGCGTCTTCTTTTTTGCTGTTTTGTTCATAATAGAAATAACAGAGTAGCAATTGTAGTAGAAATATTCTGTAGTTCAGAGCAAAACTGATGACGTGAATAAATCTTAACTTTCTGTAGATTACTGCTTAACGTGGTGACTTGTTTTTGTTGAACTCCCAGTGAAGGGCTTCCCAGAACTATCTGATTTAGAATGCCACTCTGCTTGGACTTGCTTCTTTTCTGTAGAAAGCCAAAGCACGCTTCCTCTGTAGCATGAACTTTGTGCGGTAGTTCAGTTGCTTTACATCTTTCCAACACAAGATGGCAATGATTGGCCTCTGTGGGAGTGGGGAGGGTTAGCATGGCAGCAGAGCTGGTGCCAAGCCTCCCGTCCCTGGGTACTATTTCTTGTTTTTTGATGCATGCACATAGCGTACGCAGTGGGCATTTGTTGCTTGGATAGTATTTTTATTTTTTTTTTTCCTCTGGGGAAAGGTGCACTTGCCTAGCCTTGTCCCTCTTGTTTTCCACTCTCTGATTTATTTCTTTTCTGGTCTGGTTTTGTTTTGTTTTTCTTTTATATATGAAGATTACAATTTATGGAGATCGTAAGGGATGATATTTTTTTCTCGGGTATATAATTCTCATTAGCAAAAGTATGGCAAGCTTTAGTTTAATAAGCTTTGTTACTAAATAACTGTTAAAATCTGAATACTTTAGTCATTTTGGAAAGGAAATGGGATCTTCCTGCATTTTATCCTACATCTGAGCTACAACTGTGGTAGCATTTAAAACTTGGTAGGTGGTGCACATGTACATTGGATGCTTAAAGTGGATCTTACTTTCAGGCCACCAATGGGAGCTTTGCCATTTACTTAACTGGAGACAAAATACTTTACTGAGCCTAAGAAAATATACACGTGATCTATCTTCCCGTATTTCCTCTCCTTTGTTCCTTTCAAACAGCTAAACTAAAATGCAAGGGCATTGTTTATGGAAAACTTACTTCTGTACAGGATAATCACAGTAGGATACACAGTACATGCAAAGTGTCTTTCCTAGGCCAGCGTGCTATTCATCCAATGTATTGTTTCCTCACGAGCTAAAAACAGAGAAAGAAAACACAGAACTTCACTAAATTATATGTAAAACCATGTGCATTTCAGTGGGGTGAGTCACTGGCAGAAAGTGGGAAGGAGCTTGCAGAATGCCTGTGGAAATGTGGAAATTTGATCCAGAAATTACTAGGTATGAATGTGAAGGGGTCAGCCTCTGAGTTCATTTGTCAGTAATATTGACACCTGTACAGGTGTCCTGGGCTAGCTGAGACTTCATTCTGCACAAAAGCCTTTTGAAACTTGTAAGTAGTGAGCCCTCACATGAAGAAATGAGAGTCCTTAGCTTAGGGCAATTTGTTTAAATTCTGTCATACATTTGTAATGTGCAAAATATAACAATTTGTGAAACTTAATAATTTTCTTGTGAAGAGTAGAGCATACAAAAACTAATAAACCAGTGTTGTAGTAAAATAATTTCAAGTTTTATATCTAGAGCCATTGCTTTAAAGTCCACACGTAAAATCCTTAACATACTACTTCTTGTATTCCATTACAGTTGAGTGCAAACCTTGCAGTTGCACTATGCTGTATTCTGTTTTGCAAGCGGTCTTTGAGCATGAATGATTTAATATCACGTACGTAATAAACTGTAATGCAGTTAGCTAACAGTAGTTAAGGTTGGTACTTTCAAATTGCTGACTCAGGATTTGGGATTTCTGTGATGTATTTGGCTAAGCTGAGTGGGCTCTGTTGTGTCTGTTGTATGTAGCAAACTGATTCAGATCCAAGTGAATCTCCTTTTTTCATTATTCATTTATGTGAAGTTGAGGATAATGTCTATGAGCAGTACTTTGCAGATAATGACTTGTTCCATGGTTGTTGTTTTTTTCTTCCTTTCATTGCTCTTAGCCACAGAATAAAAATGCTATGTGAAAATAATCCGATGTTGTGGTCATTACTGTAGCCTAATTAAATTACAGCCTTCCTTTGAGATGACTGTCAACAGTATTTTGATTTTTTACCTCTGTCCTACATGACGTTGTTGATTACATATATGCTCTTGACTTAGCTTTGACTTGGCTTTCTAAAGCCTTTGCTTCTCTTTTCTCTACTGTTACAGGCTTCACCTTTTTTAAAAGGTTAAAAGTTTCATAGGGGAAAAAGCTCAGATATAAGAAGAAAGTTCTTCTCTCAAATGGGCATATATCAGATAATTTCCCCTAGAAACCAAAGGCAGACAAAACAGCTCAAAAGGCAGCTGTTAGTAGTCTTTAAATGAATGTTTAAGGTGCTTGTTGAGAAGCAACATGGTTTTCAGTGTTTACAAGAGAGAGGAAAAAAAGGTATAATTTTGAAGCTATTTGAGTATAGAGCCCAGAAGTTATCCCCAATGCACAAGGGACTCTCAAAGAAAGGCATAGAAAAAAAAGAAAGCATCCTAGGAAACCCAAATGGAGGAGTTATTTTTTAAGAATCTTCAGAATTATAATTTTGTGCTCTCGTTTTTTCCATGATACCTAATGATTGTTTGAGAAGCTACTACAGTAAAACTGTGGTCACTTTATAGTTGCGAGACATTTCACAGAAAGGCAGCATTTCTTCTTTTGCTCCATTTGACTGGTCATAGCAGTGTTCCTGAGGAGCGTGTAGTTAGTCTGATCCTGAGCTGACAAGCTTGCACCAGGAGGTGTTGTGGCCTTCTATTCAAACAAAATCAGAGTGGCCGTTCCTCCCTGGGAATCATCAAACACGTCTTCAGGCTCCTAATAAGCATGTGCAGGGTAGCTGCTGTCTTCACAGTCCCCTACCAGCAGCTCCCACCAGGATGCTAGTATGGCCTGCGTCTTTTCAGAGGCTGATTGTCACTTCGAACACACTCATTTCTGCCCACATCTCAATCAGTCAAATAAAGTGCTTGTGTGGGCCATATGTGTCTAATGAGTTCAAGATTTACTGGCGGCAGCCCTGTGCAGGTGGCAGTGTGACTCCCGGGCTCTGTGTGAGCTCTGTATAGGACCTGGAGCTCCATGATGCAGAAAGTCAGGGGCAACACACTTGGAATCGGTCGGTGCATTCGTGTCTTCCAGTTGCCTTCCTTTGAATGTGAGCAAGTCAACAACATGAAACTAAAATGCATCCTGTTCATTTAGTAGATTTGCTAACTTGCAGTTACTAGGATAGAATGCAATTCAATTGTTTTTCACATGATTATTGATTTTAATTCTATGTAAAGAGTTTACGAAATTAACCTAAGTGTGCTTTGATATGAAAGACCCTGGCTGAATGCTTTTTATTTTCTTTAAGTTCTGGGGCAGCTGCACAGAACTGACAAATTAGAACCAGAAGAATGTGTAGGATGGTCTCTGTCAAAGTGCAGATAAGGTAGTTCCTGCTTTGTATCATGGCAGAAAGTGCTTTAAAAGCTGCATCTTCTCAGAGAGGGAAGTAATCCTCAAGGGAGAACATCCATCACGTGTAAACCTCCTGTGATGGAGTGATGGTTTACTTAACTTAAGAATCCCAGATGACCAAAGTGCATCTGCTATGATTCCTTAAAGTTATTGATGAAGAGTTAGGCACTGGTGTCCAGGTTCCAAAACGGATGCTTACAAAGTTCAGCACATTTGTCACTGACGAAGCAAAGTCTATCACTTAAAGTTGACGTTGAAAAATGATGATAAACTGCTGCATGAGTAATGACGTATTTAATCCCTGTTAATTTAGACCTATGCCTAGATCCACATTTCTGGTAATCGAGGGCCATTCTATGCCAAATTATTTTTTTTTCCTAAAATGCCCTTAATGATGCAAGGATCAAAATATTTAATTAGATGCTATTTTCTTTTCAGTACTGGTTGTTTGAGGGTAGCTTAATAGCTACCAAGTTTTAAGTAAGTACTTATTGTGGAGTGATCGCTACTTGTGGAAATGCAAAATTTTAAAGTAACCAGTGTAGGTATTTGCTTAGAACCAGTAGGGGACTGTGGAGTGTTCACAGAACCTGAGGAAATCAGTGAAATGGGTGTTACACATTTTTAATATTGTAATGGATTCTACTTTGCTTCTAATGTGAAAGAGTACATAAATAGATAAATATTTTCAGTTAGGAAAGATAATAAACTAAGAAAATCCTAACAGAACAACCTGTTTTTCCTCAGAACATGATGACAAACTTCATTTTCGATAGTCAGAAACTTCATTATTATTGTGATTTAAAAATTTATCTCATCACAATTGAATTTTCTGGCATATTTTAGAGTTTCACATAAATATTCCTGATAGCATATTAGATCATTATTTAACTAACTACCAAATACATTTTATTTTGGGTGGAGAACCAATATATATCAGTTATTTGTACTGTTAAAATCTCCTTACACTTTCATAGCTCCAAGGGTACGGTAGCCTTTACATAAGTAATTGACATTTATCGCTGTATGTGTCTTTCCTGCATCAGTTAGAAAAAAATAAATTATTTTACAACACTGGATGAATCATTGGTAATATTTCTGGTTTGCCTTTACCTTCTACTTTTTGCCGTTTCCATCCAAAATAATGAGTAACATCGTGTTCTGATACATTCTAGGTTAATTTTTTTGATTGTGAAACGAAAACTGTCTGTAAGTCTGATTCAAGAGGTGAGTCTGTTTTATGAGGTTTTGTTGTCATTCTGCTGCTAAGCTCCTTCTAGCTGTCCAGTAGGCAGCAAAACTATATTCTGTTGAAAGATTGAGTTATTAGAACAGTTTTAATTAAAAATCTAAGGTAGAGACAGAGGACTGGAAGGAGCCCAAGTCCTACCTTGCTACTGCAGACATCATGACTCTCATAAACTCGATTATTAATCTTTATTAAGCTGTATTTGTACGTTAAGCTAACCGTAATGGCAGTATAGAAATGCATGCTAGTCTGTGACCTCACATTTTGCAGTAGTAATATTTAGTTTCTTTTCTGTAGACAAGAGGGACTTGTGTAATAACCTGTAGAAACGTATAAAGTCAGAAGTCTGCGTAGTTGTCACTTCTGCTTCAGGCACATAGCTCCGCTCTATGTTCCTGCCCTGCCAGGGACAGAAAGACTTCGTGCTTGCCGGTCTGAAGAGCCCTGGGGACAGGTCCAAGAAATACAGTGAGCTTCTGTTCTGTTTGGCTGAGGAGCAGGGAAACGTGTTGTCGAAGCCGTTTCATTAAGCTGCAAAGGTCCCACTTGTGAATCTGGGGCAGCTATAGGTCAAAGACATTGATTGATTGGTAACCTACAGTTTTACCAGCACAATGCACAATTCCTGTTTCTGGTGCTAAAAAGCATTATTAGTAATGCTACAATAATGTGGTAAAGCTCAATACCTTGTAAAAATAGCTGAAGTGTTTTCAGATCAGGTTATCTTCTACAACTGCCTGGTTCTCTTTAGTCTGAAATAAAAGTGGTAACTGATAGCTTCGCTCAGATAAAATATGTAGGGGGAATATATTAATACTTGCAACAGAAGCACCTTCAATGATGGCAGCTTTGATTTTTACTTTTATTTTTTCTGTCTAAAATGACTTAAGATTAAAATTTTATTAGGTTCTTAGAACAGGCTAAATTTACAATCTAATTGATCTTTTCCTGCTTTAGAGGCAGATCCACCTGTAAAGAGGGAAAAGAAGAATTTTCACTCTGTACGTCTCTGTAAGAAACAGTTTCTCTGTTTTCTTCTGTTAATGCCATGCTAAAGGAAATTTTTCAACCAGGTCAGTTACAGATGAAGTCATATCTGTGAAAATGAGATTCTGACCAACCCTTGGAGATCTTAATAGTGGTATTGAAAGAATATGACTAGTGCCTTCTCTTGTTCTAGGGTTTAAAATAAATATTTCAAGAGGACACTGAAATAGTCTTTATTTTGTAATGAAGATAACTCATCTGATACACTTCAATAGTTAGAGTATGGCTCTGTCCTCATCATCGTCTTTCTGGGACTGATAAACAGGAGTGCTCTGATTCTAGATGTCGTGTGGATTAAAATGCCAGTTGGCTCAGGATGGCAACGGGATTTAAAGCGGCAAGTAGAAGGGTTGTAATTAACTCTGAATATAATGGTGGATATATATCTGAGAGGGGAAGCTCAATCCATAAATGTATTTACGAAGCTTAGTATCAGAATTATCCCGTTCCAGTGAGCATACTTTGAAATCAGAATTTTTAGAAAGAATTCAATTAATCTGGCTGTAAATTCAGCTCTTACTACAGATTGCAGTAGGTGTAAGAAACATGGTCATAGTGAAGGCAAGCATCGGTTAGCATCTTCATTCAAACTTCTAGTAACTGAAGAGTATGCTAGTTGTTTTCTGCAAGCTTGCATTTTAAAGGCTGTCTATTTCTAATGATTCATGGATTGACTACGTGAACTATTATAAATTCCATTTTAACTTTGCAGAGTTCTGCAGTGCTTTTATTACACTAATGAGCTAATTGTTTAAGAATCATTCACATGATTCATCCTCCTGTTCAGCCTTTAAAAAAAAAAAAAAAAAAGATCCTGAAACTCTCTTGACAAACCAATATTTATAACAGTTTGACAGCAGGATGAGGAACCGCGTTTGTCTTTGTAACAGCTTAAAGAAAAGGTCTTTCCAGCACCCAGCCATGCAGTTACAATCTTGACCTCTTTCTTATGCTGGGAACATACATAGAGCAGACAAGCAGCACCTCCCGTGTGTTTTCTTGACCCTTTGACTGTCCATTCACTTCCCATCTGTTTTGCAGCCTTAAAGGAACAGAGGGGGCCCTCTACTTATAAATCTGTCTTTGCAGCTGATAAATGATGTTCTGTGTCTTTAAGGGCAGCCTGGGTGGTTTTGCCTTTTTTTCCCCTCTTAAAATTTTAGCTTTCCTCTTGTCCTCAACCAGAGGGAAATATGGTATGCGAACAAGAGGAAACTGGCAAAAAGTGCGATGGGTGGTTTCAAAGGATTTTCTAAATTTCGGCAGGACATGACCCTGCCCCGATCAGTGAATTACAGGAGCTGTTAGACTGCGGTGGGGTGAGACAAGAGAAAGCGTGTTGGTGCAGGTCTGGTAACTGTGGGTGGAAAGCCTGCTCCTTGGGACGTTATTTGGAGTGCCTTTTAGCACGCTGCCTCACGCTGTTTCAACAAGAGGTCTGGCTTTTGCGTGGCCTTTAGAAGTTCAGGAATGTGGTGCAAATGGCTGAATTTTAGGGAGATTTTTTTTTCAGTTCAGTTCTCCACCTGGATGGTTGTAGGGGGTTGAGTACAAGTATGGGGTCTGTGTCTTAGGTAGCCCTAAGCGAAAATTCAGCTTTCAATAGGAAACTGTGGAGCAACGTTTCCAGCCTTTAATAGCATGCTTCTAGGCATCCTGGTGAAATCTGACTGCAGACTGGGCTTTTCTTTTTGCTGGAGGAAAGATGATGCATTCACAGCAGTAAATTCAACATTTTTGCCACTATGGTTAATTAACCGTAACACACAAGTAGCACAGCAAGCAGTGATAATGTTCATAGGCAATGAAGGGATGAAGAAAGGAAGATTAAAAAAATAAAACAAAAGGCAGGGGAGGGAGTCTAAAACCTAAGTAAAATACAGAGCAAAAGGAGGAACCATGAGCTTACAGATATCAAAGCCATGTAAACATTAGTCAGAAGTAGAAATCACTTTAATGTAGAACAGGAGGATTTATAATGAGATATTAACAAATGTTATCGTGCCTTTTCATGCTATGTGCTTTATCGAAGTACAGAATAAAGATGCATCTCTGTCCTGAAGGAGTTTACAATTTTCTTGATGGTGCAACTGAAAACTGGTGCCATATGGGCAGACTGGTAAACAGGGGAGAGGGAAGTGTTTTGATTTGCCTTACATAACAAAATTCCTGTGCAGTTTTTTCCAAGTTGTGGTACAGGGAGACATGGTTATCTTTAAAATTCTGTGCTAAATCCATTGCTTATTTACATGTAAGTACGTTTGATTTGAATGCCTATAAATTCATTTATTTTTAGAAGCATAAGCAAGACCAATTTTGTGGAGAGTTTTCACATCTTCAATAAAACCAATTAATGCAGCAGGAAAATATCTAGAAACCTTTTTCTTGCTACTTACAGTATTGCTGAAATAAGTAACAAGCTTTATTTTTACCATTTGTTTAACATTATTTTTAAGATTATTTGACCTTACTTCAGGAGTTTTGTTTGATAGATTTGATATTTCAGTTATTTCACTTTAGCAGCGATTCTCTAGCCTCTGTACTGTTAATTGGTAGATGGCCTGCAACCAGTGAGCAAGCAGTCCTTGTGAGAATGAATATTTGAGGGGGTTTTCTTCTGAACAGCTTATGATGTTAGGAAAAGCCAACTTTATCTGTGGCTGTGGGGTTTTTGGTGTGTTCAAAGCATATCCAAATCCTAATTACAGATCAATTAGTCTGGGTTTGAGCCTTTTAGATCTCGTATCACAGGATTAATGAAAAGAAAATGAGTAGGTAGCAATATGATTTCTTATGGAGATAAGGATAGACTGTGCATGAATGAGGATCTCAAGACATCCGAATAAAGAATTTCCTCATTCTGTCAGTGAAGTTTTATGGGATATGGAAGGAGGATTATGGGAATATTCATGACCAGATCAAGAGGCATAATGAGCTGATGTATGAACAGCTTATCTTTTAGGTAAACACAGGGTAAATGGGAAATAGAATAGCCATTCATTGCCCCTAGGCATGTGAATTTTCCTGTTCTGAAGATGGAGAATAGAGTTTGGTTACAGTTACTCTTCATTGATAAAATTTGATTTTTTTATCACTGTTAAGTATCTGTAATTTCAGTTCTGCCTTAAAACTGTCAGAGACACTGTGTTCTTTCTAGAAACTATAACATTAAGCAATTTAAGCTTCTGAAATACTATATAATATTTGCAGAAGTCTTTGAAGTACTGCATACTTCAACGTAACAGTACTGGGCTGGTTTAACATGCTACAGAAATAATTTGCTAGCAAACTGAATGCTTTTAATCCAAGATTTACTTCTGCATGGAAAAACACACAATCATAACACATAAGAAGGCCAACAGGTCACTTAGTCTCATAATTACCTTTTGTAGTAAGTAGTAAGTGTTCTTATCTGAAACCCAAGTGATGTTTGGAGTTTGATATGTTCCTTGTAAATTAAAGCACTTTTTTGAGGAAATTTTCAGTCAATAATCTTTTGGTGAAGCTGTCAATGATAACCCTGCAAATCTGGGTACACAGATTCTGTATTTCACAGAGAAGAGAATTGCATCCAAAAACTTCCTCAACTAAAGGCAGGTAAAATCTGACTCTTGAACTCCAACAAAACATTTCCATGGCAAATGCAGTGTCACAAAGTGCTGGGGAACCTACTGGCAGCTATCCCAGAATTGCAGCCCTTGCACTTGTACTCTTCAGAAAAGTTCTGCCAAGCATTTATATTTACTGGTTTATTAAAGATGTGTGTAGTGTCAATGCATAACTCTGCAGTTCCCTTATTTAAAAGGTAAGTTAATTTAACATACCGCTTCTACAGAATGGACTTGTGGGGTAAATCTTACAGGTTGGCTGGTATCTGCTGCTGCAGGAGGCTTTCCTACTGCTGGGAATGCAAGGCATAGCATGAGTAATTGCAGCTATTTGGCAGTCATTGTAACTGTTCTTTCTTAAGAATAGCTAGCATGTTTTTTCAAAGTATTAAATTACCCCAAGACCTCATAATTGTTACAGTTAAGCAATCATTTCAATTCAGTCCAAATATAAAAACTAATAAAGTTCTCATAATATGGAGGCAATTTTAGTGTGTCTGTTCTCTGAGCTAACACAGCTGATTCAGTACATTCTGGTGGAATAAATATTTGCTATCCTGTTATTTTAATATGCCTAATCAGAAAATTAAAATAGCTTTTGTTGGCACAACCTTTTTTTTTTAAGGGTGAAATAATAATTACAGATTTTTGCTGATGCTAGTAATTTTCAAGACTTGAATATTTCATTAGCGAGGAGTTGAGAAGGGAAAATATTTAGTTTTTTAATTTTAATATTTAATACTGCTAAATCTGCCTGCTTTCTCTGAGTCTAATAGTTTGATCAATATGAAAAGTATATTTGGGGGAAAAATGTACCAATTTATAGTTACTGTATAAATATATATATCCACTTCAAAAACGAAGCTATTAAACAACATGAAGAGACCTTCTGGGCAGTGAGATTGAATCTCCAGTTATCACTGTTAACTGCTGTTCATTTTGGAGAGGGAGATACAGGATTAACAATTCCTAAAACTGCATTGACTCTCTCCAAGACAATAGGACACTTTTTTCAAATGTTAATTTTGTAAACATATGCAGCATCAATATTAGAAGCTGTGCTAAACAGCTGCCTAATAAATGCCAAATTATTGTTTTTGTTACATGAGAGGTTTATATACTGACATGCCAAAAAAATCAAACTACTTTTTTCTGACTTAAAGATAGCAAACAAACACTTCAAACTTAGCGAGAAGAAGAGATTGTGTGAATTCTTTTTTTTTTCCATTGGCAGTGTTCAAAGGTTGTCTCTGCTGAACTGGATCAAGACTTTTTCTGCTAAATAAAAATAAAAATCAGCTACTGCTGTTCTGTAACTTCCAAAAATATAGCTGTCACCCTCAAACTGACTGTAATCTTCATTTAATATCAAAATACTTTAAAAAATGAAGGCAGCTGAAACTAGAGAAAGTTCTTTGGTGTTTTCTTTAGGACCCAGAGCGTGATTCATGCTCCCTGTGCCTCTGTGCTGGTAGATAAGCACTACTGGGGAAGGGGACTCTGAAGTGTTGAAAGTATAAGTGATTTGCCTTTCATCACCTAAAAATTGCGTGATAAAGATGTAAGTTAGAGATTTCTTCGTTCCCATACAGGCTATTTTACATATTTTATTAAATGCTAACTAAAATTCTATACTTCTTCTAGAACAGGACTACAGGATTTTGTTGAGTTTGAGTATTAGTACTGCTCTAAAATGCTTTTCATAATTATCTGTGGGATTGGCAATTTGTTACTATGTGAACTTCTAGTTCCCTTGGCTACATTCTTATATTCCTGCTTGAGGTCCTACTTCTTTCTCCAATAATGCTTATGTATCCCCATTTAAGGGTAATAGCTGTATTTTTCTTTCTGTTTTGCTGTTATTTCAGCTCAGCAAAGCAAGCTTATAACATATGGTATTGGCAAACAGAAGAAAACATTAATAGAAGGAAGATTGGGAAAAAAAAAAAAAAAAAACTCAAACCTTGTATTTCATGCAACATACAGGCTTAATCCAACCCAATTTATCTTGGGATGTGGGGGAAAGGGAAGAGACTGGACATTTTTTACATGTTTATTCTCATTGGACTTAGTTTTGTCTGTCCCTGCTCTCATTTTTCTGAAGTGTGCTTTTTTTTCATGGCTATAATCACACACAGAAAGAGCTTCAATGGGGATGTGGTGAGAGAGAAGGAGGAAATCTTGCAGGCTTTAGATTCCAGCTAGGTTCTAAATCTTGCTTCATAAGCTGTTTAATAAATCAAGTAGGCTCTATGATGACAAGTATTGTGTGGAATTCAGGAAAGAGTGGAAAAATGCCTAAAATCTTGTATTTTTCCCAATGTTACCTTTTTATTCGTAGTAGTTACTTGCAGTGATGTCCCAGTCTTGTTTTTTTGTTTATTTAAGAAATAATCTCCCATCTTTATTGTTTGTATAAAAGAAGGTTCTGCCTACATCCATCTGGTTACTGCTGATGTGTAAGGAAATAAAGTGTAAACATTTTTAATATTGTATATGCCCTTTTGTATAGAGGTCTTGAATACTGTTGTTTGGTTGATTCCCTGAAATTCTGCCTGCTGAAAAGTCACCAGTTTTTAACTCTTTTTATAATGATTTGTGGTGTTTGTGACACTTGTTGTAGATAATAAGGATATTTTATTAAAAGAGAGGTGGGTTAGTGGACATTAGTTAAAGGGTAACAAATCCCTACATGTAACAGGTGTACGGTAGTTCTGCTGTTCATGACGTAATGGAAGTTTCAGGTTTTTGAAATACAACAGTGTGGGATTTCTTTGTTAAATTATGGAATTATTAGCATGATAATCATGAAATGTATTTGTGGAAGTTCCTTGTTCAAAGGGAACAGTTTCATTTCTTCTGATGTGGAAAAATGTAAGTAGCTAGATATTTAAATGACCATCTTTTTTATTTCTTCAGAAAAAGTTCGGGAAATTCAGGAAAAACTTGAAGCTTTCATAGAAGCCCTCCATCAAGAAAAATAGATTTTAGATGAACAATCGTTCAAGCAGGTAATCATGTTTAGATCATGAAAGAATTATTATAATTTTCTTATTGTTCAATATAAAACAATTATTCATGTCTCTTAGATGCACATTTTCATAAAGACATTGTGAAAATTCCTTTTATTTTATTCCATTGCATGGCTACTGCTGTTTCTTGCTTCTAATCTGCAAAACTATAGTTTCAGCTTTCACACAAGTGAAAGTGAAACTTTATAGAAATACAATTAATGGCTAGTTATTCAGATATTGTGAAACACTTCAAGCTATTTGATTCTCTTGGTTTGTTATTTTTGTCCATGTTAAGAGAAAAAGGCCGTAACAAGCTGGAATGAAAATTAAGGAAGCAATTTTCTTGTCTGTAAAGCATTTTGAAATCTTTTCCTTATAGGCACTGTATATTGCAAGCAAAAATAATATACATTCAGGTCACTTACAAATATTATTCTTCAGTATTAATTGTCAAAAACAAAAGCCTATGTGCTGTGATGTATTTGCACACATTTTAAAATGATCTTTCTTTTTCAGAAGCAACTTTACACAAGAATGCAGCCTTTTCCAGGATACCTTGCACAAAGATGACTGAATAAAAACGGCTTTTGTGTCCCATTCTGTTTCCTATCTTTTGGGGAGCATCCTGAATTGTTGGAGGAGGAAGAAAATAATGGGATTGAGAAGTTCAATTAAAACCTACCTGCTTTTTTAATTTTTGAAGCTAAATATATACAGCAGAAGAATCTGACTTGTGTCTCAGTGAGATATCCTGAGAGCTTGCTGAAGTTGTACATTTAAGGTTTTGGTTTTTTTCCTGATAGGAAAAAAGGCTTTTGTTTTTGGCATCTGTCTTGTACAGTGGAGCTGGATCAGATTGATAAAGTGATTTTATCCGTTGTTTTTTTTTGCCTGCAAATGATCCTGAAAGTTTGACATAAAGTTTAGTATTTGTATGTACATTAAACCACCCTTCCAAGTCATGCCACTTCTATTTGTTAAGCTGTGTGTTGAAACCATCTCTGATCACTCTGGTACAGAATTTAAAGCATGGCATTGAGATCTTGAGAGGAAGTTGTGGATTTTGTTAAAATCCTAAACTCCTGAGAGACGTCATCCAAGGAATTCTTCTAGTGCTTTCAAGTTAAAGTACAGACAGCTATTCACTGACACCTTAAAAGGTTTGGCTTAGGAAATAATGTCAACAGCTGTTCCTTTTACCGATTCTTTCGTAATACATGCTGTTACTCTGAATCGTAGCCGATTACATTTCATTTCTGGGATTGCACAGACTTTGATTTTCTTTTTAACTCCTCTCTTCCCCATAGGTACAAAGTAAATTGATTACATGGAGAATGTAGAAGGATACTCTGTACAACTCCAACTTGTCCAACCTCCTTAACTAAAAAAGCAAAAATATAATTAATTTCATTCTTCTAATAGCTACTGTAAGACCAAAATCACTTCTATATTGAAGTTAAACAAAAGGTCCCTCCATACCCACTTGGTTTCTATCATTCAATGCAGTAAAAATAATCAGTAAATATAGTCTTTTCTTACTGTTATAGTTTTGCCATAGAAATGTCACTTCTGACAAATTTAAGCATGATTTAGGCTCTGTGTCCTAGGTGCCTGGTGATTAATCACCACAGTATTTTTCTGCCCACACTTTGCAACAAATGATCTGGATACACATCTGAATGCTTCTGTGGAAGAAGATACCAGGCTTATTAGGCTTACAACAATTTGTTTTGCAGTTGTCTGATTATGAAGGTTGAAAAAATTGACATAGCTTTATTTTCCTCTCTTGAAAAGGCTATTGATTTTGAACTTTGGGCAATTAAAAGAGAGGATTCCAAATATTTTATGACAGATACTTTTTCTGTTCGCTCTCACTGAAAAATGGAGAACTTTGGTAAAATTTTCCTTAAATATTCAGACAATAAATAGTCCCTTGTACAAAAAGTTAATATAGAGCTATTCATAAAATGTTGTTGAAAGGTTAAGTATTTCGAGGTAATCTAACTATGTTTGGGGATTCTTTGTTTTTGTTTAAAACTGCTTTCTGAAAATGAGTTTTTAAGGATTAAAACAATGAAGAAAAAGCTTGTATCATCATCATTTTCTGACAGTAACTTTAGAAATGTATGTATGCACAATTGTGAAGACAGAAGACAGATTCCATAGGCTGTATAGCAAGCGATATGTCTGTACTTGTGTTAAATTCCTCTTTGTATTAAAAAAAAAAAAAAAAAAAACACAACAACAAAAGTTTTGCATTACTTCAAGAGATCACTGTTTGAAACTTCTGCGTGATGTAAATGTTGTGAAATTTTGGTCCAGCCTTCATCCCTTTCAGTGTGATGTTCCTATAGTTTTAGTTCTGACTTCTCTGTGCTGCTCATCTAAGACTTAGCATGATGTATTCCATGAAAACTAGGTATTTATTGAATAAAAATGTAACCGAAGGAAAAATAAAATGTGGGTTTTGAACACAGTGCTATTGCACCTAACTTAAGATGTCACTTTGGCCTTCTTTTTCTCTTTTGTTAAACTGTGAAAATGTATGCTGGAAGATAAACATAGTTAATGGGACAATGGGTTTGAGGTATATAGCATGTTTCGTTTACCAACCCATGCATGAATTCAGGAATTACATCTTTTTTTCAGATGAAGAAGAATACTACAAAATTGATTGCAAAAATACTGTAAAACTGATATGGAAGGTGCTGTGTATCTGCTCCACAAAGCTTAAATTGCAGACATGCATATCAGGAGCAGTAAAGAATTATAAGTCTGCAGTAATTTGATGTCATGATTAGATTCAATTAACCAGAAGTGATCTTGGCAAATAAGGAGGAGGTAATTTAATGCTGTTTTTATAGGACTTTACCATAACTTTTTACTTCCTCTAACCTTAATATAAGTTATGCTTAAATCTAGTAAATTAGCATCAATTAACAAAGTTAAAAATAGAGTTGATAAGCACCATTACTGAGACACTTTAAAATTACTCTTTGTAAGGATTATCTTAATGAATAGCTGTAATCATGTTAAGCAGTATGAGAAGCATGTGCTGTTATGCATATTTTTAGATAACAAACACAATTATTTGAACTGGCTTTTAAGATTTATATGATACAGAAAAGTGTAAGTCATTCCAGACTGTGGGTCTTGCAAAGTCATGGTAGCCACACAAACCAGTTTTGAAACTAGGAAAATTAACATGTCAGGTTATTTTCCAGTAAAAATACAAAAACCTTTCTTGTGTATTTTTCAAATTCAGGATATTTTTCTGTATTACATAACCTACCATCATAGTCTACATAAAGCAATTTGTCTGTTAGAAGTAGCAAAGACTAATCTGTAATTTCTGTGGTTTTCTATGTTTTGAGAGGGAGGCATCAAGGAGGGTAGGTATCTTTATTACATAAACAAATATTTCATTTCCAAAGCATGTTACTTATGTCATGTAGCTATGGTAAGATACTTCAATTTTCTATAAACTGAGTTTATGAGCCAAGGTTTAAATATTAATGGCCAAGGATATTTTTTTCTGTAATTTCTTCACGAAAAGGGCACAGATGGTGCTTTTTCACGTGTCAACAGAATTCTTCCTTCTTAGTGTTTTCAAGTAACCTCATACTAAGTTACCAGACCAGGAGACATATGAAAAACTTGGTAAGTGCAGTAAGTTAGAGTGAAAACGTCAATCAAAAGCTTTATTCCAAACCTACTAGTTTGTTTTCTATTTCAACATTAAGGATCATTTTTTCTGAGTATGTTTTGAACCTAAACCGAGTTCTGATCTTGTATTCCTAGAGCTAAGGTTTAGAGCACTGAATTTTCATATATCTTAAAACTTAACTCCAACGGTCATATTAAAAGAACACAAGAGATTTCATCGCTTCTGTTGAGAATCGTTGAAATGAGGAATCTAGAAATCTGACCCAGGACCCCTTGAGTCTTTAAAACTCTCCCTTCGTGGTAGAATTTGGTTGTGGAGATGTTTGCGGGATCCTTTTGCCAGAGATGGTGTTGCTGGTCTGTGATGATCCCTGCATTGTTGCAGCAGAAATTTTCTTTGACTATTTGGGGTGTGTTTCTGTTTTTTGAGATGTTTTAGGAAATGTTCCAATCACGCTTCCTCACAAATATTGTGGAAGGGATGCACATTGATGAAGATTACTCAAATAGTGGGGTACCTCACAAGAACTTGGTATGTATGGCTATCTTAAAAAAAAAAACAAAAACAAACAAACAAAAAAAAAACTAATAAACTAACTTCCTATTTACTAACTAACTTACTATTTTCCTTTTATTTTCACTTCTACAGGATGCAGCTCCATTGACTACAGAGAACTCCATTGACTGAGAAGTAGAAACCTGCATATTTCCAAAGCCTGGAGGGAAAGAAGAGGTTTGATACAAACTACCCTGGTAGCATGAACTATTGCTTTTCCAGTTATTACTGTCTCATATGTAGACATGACTCTAGAAGCTTGATTTCCAGGCTACAAGTCCTTTTATGAACACGCTCTGATCACTCACACAATGGAAATATATTTATTTTTCTATAGAGCTTAATATTGGCTCAAAGAAAAAAAAAAAACAGTTTAATCTTAACATAAAGATTTTGAGCAATCTTAAATCTTGAATGATTCTGTCACGTTCCTTGATGGGATGCCTTTGCAGTGACTTACCTCTCCAAGGTACTTGTTTATTTTTTATTTTAGTTTAGACCTATTGGATCTTGTTCTATTTTGTAATTAGTTCAGTAATCCATCTTCCCTTGTAGAAATCTTTACAGACTCCAATCAACCACTTGTTAGTTTTTATTCAACAACATAAATAAAATACATTGTAAATCCCTTGCAAGATACATTATACATAGATAATTCTTAAAGATGTGGTTTGTCAAAACTGCTATTTGCTGTATATGCCTGTTATCGCATATTTTTATAGAACATGGCTGTAGTTCAATATTTAAGTATATAAAAAGGTATAAAATATATAAACAGAAACAAAGGGAAGAAGCTGAAAGGATACAGAGATTGTAATAATTCTTTATGCTGTGCGCTGGAATGTAAAAAAAAATAATAATAATAATCTGTGCACACGTCTTGTTGACATCTGCCATCACCTCTGTGCTGTAGCATGTCAGAAAGTGAAAATATCCAAGCTGTCATTCTGTAAATGAATGGTAAAATTACGGGTGTGGCGTTAATTTGACTATAGAAGTGATTCAAGAAGTAGTATTTGACAGTACTTCTGGAATAGCTCTTGAAACAACTGCAGAGTCAACCTCAGAAACAGTTTGAGAACCATTTCTGGAATTTACTCTAGGCAAACTTCCTGGGTTGGCATCAGAAGTTAGCTGGGAAACATTTCCAGAAGCGGCTCTAGAAGTGATTCTAGCAAGAAGGTTGAGAGTTGAGTCTGGCAGATATTGTAGCAGTGTTTTTGAATCAGTGGGGGATCCAGGCATGGTTCTTTAGCTGAATCCAGAAATGAGCCTGCAGTTGGCTGTGGGATTTATTCTGGAATCGGTTCTATTGGTACAGTTCTAGAGCCACTTCCAGAATTATTTCTAATCACTTCTGCTGAAAAGTTGTTTATTGTGCATAGATACAAATGGTTTGTGTTTGTGTTACAGAACACTGATAGAAGTATTTTTCTTGCTGCTGCTGCTAGAAGTCTGTAGGTTGCAAGACAGTTTCAGGAGCAGTGCATCCTAATATGTGTGTTAATGTCACTTTCTGACTCAAAAACGGATTTCTATCCTATCCTTGATAGTGACAACCAACAAGATGAACTTTGTTCAAGTTTTTCACCCCAAGAATGACAATGAGCCTCTTCAAGTTTAATCAGACTGGTGCATTTATCAATGTCTTGGATTAAACCATTCCTAATGCAGGTAAATATTTGAAGTTTCAATTAAAAGAGTACTTTATTAAAAAAAAAAATAGCTAAAATACAATACGTAGAATAGAATGCAATACATAACATAAGCCTCTTCAGCTCTAGAATCATAAAATCATAACCAGAGATCATTTTCACTTCCATTTCCAGAAAGTGTTTTCTCTTTTCTAGCCTTACAAAACAGGTGTTAAGCTAACATTATGCCCTGTATGTTTAAGAGCATTCAAAGCAGTGTTTTGCTTCATCTCCACAAGCTAATTGCCTATGACTTTTGATGTTTAGAGATGGAACATTCATTGCAACCTTCCGTTCAATGAGCCTGTTCTGGTTCATGTGAAAATCAACATCCTTTTTTGTGTTGCTGCCTGACAGGATGCTACAATACTATTAGCATTTGCAAAGGGTTTACTCCGTCTAATAGTGCAACCCCCAGATCACAGGCTGCTCAGTTTGTGTTTCTCTATTATATGAAAGACACAAAGAAGCTGAAGGCTGGCAAAGGCCTGTCAAATCTTGTAATGTAGCAAGCGACCCCAGAGCTTCATTCTGCTTTATATCATCCCTTGTTCCCCATCCCACCCTTTCCCTTGAATGGGCTCTGAGGTAGGTAAATGAATTCAGCGGTATGGTAGGCGGATGATTCCTTTCTGACCTCATTCCTGTACCATTTGTTTCCAGGCTTGTTGGAGGGAAGGGGACATATCGGAACCTTTTGTTTCAAATAATTTTCTTGCAGGTTGGGGAGTTAATGCAGACCTTGTCTGAACTCACCCGAGCGGAAAGTGTTCTGGGTATGTGTCCTGACATGCTTGGTCCCTTGGAATTGCCACATTAAAGGAGAAAACAGTGAATTGGAATTCTTCAGTATTTGGCATTGCTTAAACACCTGGACACCTTTTTTTTTTCTTTTTTTTTTTTTCTTTTTCCCAATGCATGTGTTTATATCCTGTTTTATGCCTTGAAACTTCTGTCTTAAGATCACACAAGAAGAAAAGAACAAGCTTTGAACAGCCCAGTGTTAACTTGTTTGAGTCGGGAAGAAGATGAGGCTGAGATACAAGCTGAGTAAAGCATACACTAGACAGTGGTTTGCAACGGGGCATTTCAGACCAGTGTCTGAAATTGGCAAGGTAGTTCTTAGGTTTGAACAGTCATGTTGGTTTGTTTAGGGATTGTGTGTTTCATGGTAAGGAAAGCAATGGTTTCCCACGTAGTAGGATTGAATTTGAGAAGCAGTGAATCTTCTAATGCCAGATTTGCCAGCACTGTGCATCCTTAAAGATACTTTTGTGGAAGGAAGAATAAAGGAAAGTCACCACCAAGAAAACATGAGGTGGGAATATCGTCATAGCTGTCCTGCATAGTTGGGAGTTTGCCCTCTGCACAGGCATTACTTATGATGTTTGGAAGGTCTTTTTTGCCTCTGAAGTAACAGATTATGAAGATGTTAAGTATAACACAGAAATGTTAACACCCTTAAGTCTTAAGTGTATGTAGTAGTAAGTTTACAGTATCTGAAGTGTGAAATCATGATTAAACCACAATAGGAAACTATTAACATTATTTTACACTCAGTATTCTTGGAAGTATTTTGCTGAAGAGAAATGTTCTGGATAATTTCAACTGCCACAGCAGCATATATCTGTGGGAGGAAAATGGGAGATGCACAACCACCTCCATCTATCTAGTCTTGTAGAAATGTTTTGAGAGACCTGCTTATGATCTGAGCTCATCGCTTTATATTGCACATATGCTTTACAGAAAGCTCCTACAAGCCAAATGAGACACTGGAACAAATCTGCTAGAACTTCAGCTAGTCTAGTCTTGCAGTTGATATGAAAAATACAGACATAAAGGGAATGAAAAAGGATGGTCGTATTCCAGGTAAGGGTGTTGCCTTAAAACCATAGATGTATTAATGATTTTATGTTGATGTTCTGTAGCTTGAGTGTACAGACAGAAGGGATGTTTATCATGTTGATTCCTGTGCATATTAACAGATGTTCTGCATCGTCCTGTAGAACTTCATGATAATGACATTTTATGATACAAATAGTGTTACTCTTGAAATCAAAATTCCACATCCTGCACAGATTCAGGGCATTCCCTAAACAAACTCTTTGTTCATGCTTCATTTGTGACTCCTCTGTGACATGTTTATGTATCTCAGGTGGGAGAGGAGCTTATCTAACAGTTGTAATCTCAAACCCACCTAACCTGAAAGTTATTTGCATGTGCAAATTATCTTTGTAGTTTAGGACTAATTACAGACTAATTATATCAGCCAAATAGGATAGCATCCCTGCCCCCTCCCCCCAATTGCTAAAGGAGTTTGTACTTTCACAGGGCTCCAGTGCTGATGGTACATAGTTTTATGCAAGTCCTTGTCTACTTTCTCACTAGCAAGGCCAGCATGAATATTGGCTGTATAAAGCCCTTAAAATCAAAAAATGATCTTCCACCAGTAACAAGGAAGGCCATCACTTCTGTTCTTATCATGTAATACCTCTGCTCTAACCAGTGGAAAAAAAGTCTGATTTTTGTCTTGACTTTTATATGGCAGCTCTGATCAACTGGATCTTTTTTGCAAGGAAGCTTTTTTAAGCTATTAGATGTTTGTTTCACTTGCTGCCACTGGATACTATTTCCCTAAGGAAAATAAGAGCATCCCATTTAAAAAAAAAAAAAAAAAAAACTTTTTAACCTCCTGTCAGTTTATGCATGGTCCACCATTCAGCTGGAGAAGATAGCATTTCCCATTTCAGTAAAAGAAAATAATTTTCCATTGCCCGTTGCCTGAAAATTAGAATTCAACAAGGCTTATGGAAGTGCAGCTAGCAATAGGTTGGTTATCTTATGAAAGTTTATCTCAGTACACTGCTTTGTTACAGGTTTTTACTCATCCTGTTTGCTTTTCCTGCCTGCACAACTTTCTTCTCATCTGTCCTATTGGCATGTAAATTACTCCCACACCAGGTGACATCCTCTGCCCTGCGATGTGTTGAAGGTCAGATTAGATTTTCACAGTAGAGCCACCTGGCTTGAAAAACGTATACAGTGTAATTCATGCTACTGCTCACATCCCTTTTTTGTTTAGTTTCTGGTATCTTGGTTTTAGCTACAAGTGTGTAGCACATTCTTTGTGAATATACCTATACCTCAATTTATATGCTATGTATGCAATGAAAAGAAACATGCTACATCAGAAATTCTAACTTTCTGCCTGGTCAGGCAGAACAGAACATAACCCAGAACAGAATTTATATAACTGTATAATCCAGTCTGAAAGACAAATGCTATTAATAAAGAGTAGCAGAGAAGAAGCATTGGGGACGGGTTGGTGGCAAGAGGCTGTTTTCATGTGGAAACAAGGGAATGTTATACCACTTGCTGAAGCCTAAAACAACTCCCAGATCCTCACTGAAACTGAGCTTTGTGATGAAAAGACTTGTAGCCTGTTGGGCCAAGAGATGGGGATTATAAGAATATTCATGACTCCTGAGAATCAGCAGGTGAGACCTAATGCACACATTTGCCCCTTACCCCTTCCCCAGTTCAGCCTTTTGGTAAACAGTACATAAAGGCTGGGTTCCCAGAGTGGCTGAACTAAGTTCCTGATTTTTTTTTTTTATTTTATTTTTTAAATGAAGAATAGAGGAAAAGGGAGGCAGGGGGGTGAAGAAGATTGCAGTGGTTTTGCCACTTGTCCCGAGCAGAAGCACGGACTCTCCCTTTCATTTGTAAAGAGTAACTGTGTGGCCAAACCAGAAGTCTTGTGACATTACTTAAGAAAGCAGAATGGTATCTTAGCATCCAAGGCCTCATTTAAAACATAAAGAAAAGCCTGCCTTAGAGCTTGGATAAGCTGGAGAGGAATCTCTGTGACATATGTGCATTGTCTTAGGAAAGCATGGGATGAAGCCAACTGGTGGGACACAGCCTTAATACACTAGGGATTTGTCATGCCTGTTTTAGGGTATTTACTAGCCAGTAACACCCAGCATGTAGAGTCCAGGCAGTGACAGTATGTGATGCAGCACACTGCTACAGGAGAGTGAGTGGCAGGGGATACTGTATGGGGCACTGATTCCTTGGGCAAGGTGGGCAAAGTATTCTTACTGCATCTCCCAAGTGAAACACAAATACGCTGTCAATAGTAGTTCTCACAAATTAAGACTTCGCAAAATTGTCTCACTCATTCCCTGTGGTGTGGGCTAAGAGGGATTCTCATGGATGCTGATGTTGTCCTAATTCTGACAGACTTCACCTGCAGGCACGAAGTAGCACGCTCAGTGTAGCAGGGGGAGGGATGGCTGTCAGCTCTTTAGATGAAGCCTGGGTGTTGTCAGCTCTCTGAGGCCTGAATCAGTGCTTGCACTGAACAGAGAAGAACATGCTTCATTTTGTTTTAATTCTCTGTTGTTTCCTGTCTTTTCTTTGCAAAACTGGGTCTGTACTGTTTACTCTGTCCTGTGATCTAGCACAACCCCATTCTAGTAACTTTTCATTCTCCTACCCATGGATTGCAGCAGCAGGTAAGTGACAAAGTGATATGACAGCGGGAGGTGTCCTGATGAATGCAAGGGAGGGACATTTAGGCTGCTTTCAGTCTAGGACCTGTGGCACTTAGGAAGGACTGGGCACAGCTGGAGTACTAATCCTGCATATATCTGCCTCTGGAGTAAAGCAAGTGCAAGCATTTTCCAGGTTCTTTAGGTTTCCTGGAAGGGACACTCAGGTGAAGCCTTTTGGCTGTACTGAGACACAGATGACTGAACAAAAGTTTGTTTTGGTACAAATCTACCACTGTGCCAACATCTGATGTAGCCTGAAGCTTTCAGAACATGTCAATGAAGCTGCATTAAGGTGAAGGGAACGTTTTTGTAAGGTTTTCAGCCTTTCTGGGAAGGCTTCTTTACAGTGTTTAAATCCCCCTTGAAATTTCAGTCTGCAAGAGCAATAGTGCCTGCCTCTGATAAAATTGTTGTTAAATTTAGTTTGGAAGTGTCTAAGCCTTGGATCCTTGTTTGTTGTATCCTAGTGACAACATCAGAACAAGATTTCAACAGTGTTGATGTTAATCTGAATATAACTCAATAGCACTGGCTTTTGTGGTTGGATTTGAGTCTTCAGCAGTTGAAACTGAATTGCTGCCTGCTCAATATAGTTTTTCTAGTAACTGATGCATCTAGGTCAACAAATTGACAGGCATTGCTCATTTTACTGCTTGGCAAATATTGAACTAAAGTCTTCAGCACTGTAACACTGTTGACAATTGCAGGATAATGGCATTGTCCTCTTTTGTTACCGTGAAGTGCATCTTTGCATCTGATTCTGGCACATAGCACACTCTGTAAACAACAAGGGATGTTGTGATCTGGAGTCGCAAGTGTTTGCTCTGACAATATAAACTTAGTGCCTGCTCTCTGAAACCAAACAGTCTGTGTCTGCCATGGTTACTTCAAAGTTGTAATGAAACAAGCCACTCTCTTCCTGAAAACATTGGAGGGCAGTGGCCAAGCTGTTGTTGAAGTTTTCTGTTTGGAATGCTCTCCTTACCGCACTCCTTTATTACATTGCAGGTCTACGTTGAGGAGTCCAGACTAAGCTACAAGAACCTGAAAGTGGAGAAAAATACTTGTCAGGAAAAAAAAAAAAAAGAAGAAAAAAACAATAGTACTGACTTAGTACTTAACGTTGGTCTATCTGGTAAGGAAATGCTTTGTTGCAAGCCCACTATCTGTTCTTTCTTTTCCATAATAGCATATTAGAGGAAATGCAGCTGACATGAGGTTCCATCACACGCATCCTGTTACCTGAGCAGAGCACTGTTTCTTGCCTCCTCCTTATCTTCTCAAAAATTAAACTTTAGCCCTGCTTCTGTGAAGGTCCGGGGTCATTTTAGTCCCAGCCTCTGTAGTTTCATTTCATGGTCTCTCCCTTCTGCTTCACTAGCATCTCTGGCTCGCTTGTTTGCTAACATGAGTCATCACTCTGGATCAGACTAGAATAATTCAGCTGCATGCAATTCAGTGGTAGCATGCCCCAGGAGAATGGAGTCATTAACAGATTTTCTTCCGTGCTACCTTTCCGTGCTATATTGTTCTCTATAGCTTTATTATTTATTTCATGTTTAGGTCCAGGGTGAGGATTTGAAGCAGAACTACCTTTCTTTTGCTTCACATCTCCACTTTCACCCACAGTTTTTATTTTGTATGTGAACTGTGTGGAATCTGTTCATGCAATGGTTTGCAAGCTAAAATGGCAGAGAACCCTAATCAGAATGAATCTGTTTGGAAAGTGTCTACTGTACATCTGCTGTTAAGATATTACATATGAAAAGTTAACCCAAACTCTGTTAGGAGGTGAATCTACAAAGAAAGGGAGCCTTTGTGGATGATGGATCCTGCTATTCTCAACAGATGTCCACCATCTTGCAAGATTGGTCCCCTCCACAGATACATTCAAAAATTAATCCACAGCTTTTTATAACCCTAGCGGCAATACAGATACGTTGGCCTGTGCTGCTTACTGCCTTTTGGGATTTAATTAATGGTGTTTCCTTTTTCTTCTGTGTCTCAGAAAAAAAAAAAAGAAAAAAAAGAAAAAAAAAAAAAGAAAAAAAAACAGCTCTGCCTTTGAGGTTAGTGCAGTCACAAACTAAAAAGAAGCCTAAGGTCAAAGAACAAGGAAGAGGCCAGCATGCTGTTCCCAGCCAGGTGCTGAGATGGGACAAGTTGTATGATCTACTGTCTGCATTTTGCTAGACTTGTCTCTGGTTGTCTTTGGTTATTCACAGAGCTGGGGGCTATGGGAGATGGGATTGTAATTGTGTTTCCAGCAAAAAGGAGAGACAAAGCTCCACGCTTCAGGAAAATGCCACCGTAATTCTTCTTATATTAGTTCAGAGAGGCTCGTTGATCATGGGGCTGGAAGCTTTTGTGACTGATGTCAAGTGACTGCTTTTGGGGATGATTCACTTATTGTCTATAAGGCTCTTTTTACCATAAAGCAGCTGCTGAAGCCTCTATTTCCCCTAAACAAAACTGTTTTGAACTTCCAGGGGAAAACAAGGCTTTCACTGTGCCTGCCTTGACTGAAATCACAGCCAGGAGGGAGAAGTAAGACCAGTTTTCTTGCTTTTGCAAAAGCAAACTTATTTTTTTCCCATCAGTAGCTGTGAAATGCACAAAGGAAGTGAGCAGCTACCAGCCCTATGAGAGAAAAGAGCCTGTCCATTTTGTAAAGCCGCAGTATTTTTGTGTCCACCTGCAAATGTGGACAGCAGAAGTGGCTGCTGCTCTGGCTGAGCCTACCAAAGTTGTGTACAGGAGAAGCTTATTTCCCAGCAGGTATACAGTTCAGGTGTTGTTGTTTTTTTTCATATTTAAGGCTGATATTACCCATTTTTTACAGAAAGCTCAACTCCTGCAATTTTTGCTTTTCAGTGACATGTATCCCCATACACTGTTCACTAGAGAATGGGGCTTGCAACTAACTTAAAGATAAGGAAACAATTCCCAGAAAGATTCGGCTGGAGCTTCAGGTGAAACCCTGGGCCCTTCAGGTGAAGGGAATGGCAGGGAAAAGGACAGGCTGTCATTTGAGTAGGGGACAGTAGTGAATTATTGTGAGCAAGGGAATGGAAGCTTCCTAACGAGCAAGTTGGATTCTTGGTGAGGCAGCATCTTCCAGCTTCCCTGCTGAGGAGCTCAGCAGGCCAAGCAGCCTGGCATCAGCCCACCACCCTGTTTGGGCTTCGGATTAGGACTTTCTGCGCGGTGACCAACTACCATTCCTGTACAGATGGGGTCAGCTGAGTGTTGTTATAAAACAAAGTGGAGAACACTTTATATTGCCATTTAAAACATTTTATTCACTTAAAAGGTTTGGTGTGTGGCCTCCTCAGGCACTGCATATATGTATATTACAACCTGGGCCTATCCATACTGAATAATATCAGTTCATTATCTCTGGTCCTTCAAAAGCTGTTGGCTTCAAATTTATTCCTCAGAATAATCCAGTTGATTTTTAGAATGAGAAATAGTTATAAAACCCTGAACAAAACCTTTTATCTGTCAAAAATGTTAATTCATGGACTTCCAAAATATATGGTAGAAAGGTTTTTCCAGAATTCGTGAGGTTCCTTGAGTGTGATAATTTTATGATAAATGTTAATATGAAAATTTGTTTCTGCTTTAAGGAAATACTGACTATTTCCTTACAAAGGCTTCTGTATGACCTGAACTAAGTATTTCCTGGAGTGTACCAATACCTGATCCTAGGCATCACCAGAAACACTGCTCAAATACAGCAAAGCAAAACCACAGCTTCTTTCCAGTGACTAGGGAGAAACACATTTGCAAGGAACTGTCTTGGGCAGGCAGGCCTGCAGAGAGAGAGAATAAGCATGGCATGCCACACTGAACACTTTGAGCTGTTCCGGACCCCAACAAAGCCCTGGGAGAATCTATTGAGTTTTAATTGTATAAACCCACGTGTCTGATGAGAAATACAAGGGTGGCTTTTTTTACTTATTAGAATTGTAAAATCAGTGCTTTGGTATGGCCTTTTGCTCTGGAAATGTCTCCTTGTGGCAGTATGCTGTGTCTGAAATCCACTTGCTCTGAGCCCTTCTTGAAATAGCCTTCCTGTATGTAAGGCTTAATTTAGGGTAAAGAGACAAAAGGATTCCCTTGGAATCACATCGCATCATATTAGGTGCTAGAGGACTGAGGGGATGTGCTAAGACTTCTGTCAAAAATCTTTTGGGAGAACTATGCCATGAATTCCCACTTGCTTGTAGAATTCCTTTTCAGTGATTTTGCCAGTATTCAGGTTTTCAGGTCCCCCAGAAAGTCATTCCCATTAGTTACGCATTGCTCAGCTATCACTGTGACTCTACAATGCTGTGCAGTTTGCTTGCAATTACTGTAACGAACAATCAAGGCAAGATGAACTCAGAGAAGACCATCTAGACAAACACCCACACACAACACTTTTTTTTTTAAGGTGACAATAAAGAGGAAAGGGTTGGCCAGCCAGCCATATAACTTTTCAAGCAAACGTTTTCAAGATAGAAAACATTGATTACATTTGTAATAACCTGAAAACATATCTGATAGGTCTAAGATACATCTGAGGTGATGTGTTTGTTTGGTCTACAGGGGAGAGATCCTGAGGTATAACGCATGCTGATGGTCATCTTGGTTTGTCCTGTCAGCGCTGATCTTGGGTTTTCACGGTTGCTTGGGATGGCGTGGGTACGGGTCCTCTAATTTACATTAAGTTTTTCCTGCTGTTTTTTTCCACTGACACTGGAAGTGAAAGGAGTTCAGCAGTCTTTGGCATGAAGTACTTGAGTTAATACCAGATTTTGTGCTTTTTCTTGTTTAAGTGTTGGTTTTTACAAGGCCAATTTCTAGTGTAACATACATACTTCAGAAATAAAAGTATTTTACATCTTAGATTTCTTCTTTATTTTCTTATAATGGATTGTCTTGGGCAATTTAGAGACATCAGGGAACAAATAAAATTCTGTTTCCTGCTTATATGCAGTTTATTACAAGTATTCCTACTGCTCGATATTTATAGGTGGTAAAGACCAGAATGTGCCACTGTGATCATTTGCACCAAGCTTCCAGCTTCTGTCTGGGGTAAGAGACCTGCAAGAAAGAATCATTGAGGACTGATTTAACAACTCTCCGTGATGGATCTTGTCAACAGGTAAGTTTGTTAAGCTTATTACTGTCATTGATAAATGTTACCACCCTGCTTTGGCCAGATTTGTTCTGTAGCTTCCAGCACTGAGATCTCATTCTGCCTTTTATGTGCTGAATTAGAATATGTCTTGAATTGGATGTGTTTCCCCAGAGCGTTAATTATGACTGAATGTTGAACTTAGAGGCTAGTAATTCTGTTCCCTCTCTGCATAAGCAAAGTTATTGAAGCTAGCTTTCTAAATAGACTCTCCCAGCTTCAGCTTTTTATCTGTTGTGGACATATCCAGCCAGCTGCCATCCTTTGTGGAATTGACCATGCAGTGGGGGCCTTCTCAGTGTCTGATGAGATCTTTGGTGCAGTCAAAATAAAAATCTTTGCTCAGAGCTAATGATTCCCCAGAGCACCACCCTGGTCATCTGAGGGGGACTGGCAGGTGCACCCCTTTCATCCTTGATGTTTTTTTTCAACCAAACTTGCGGGGTCTGGCAGAACTTGAAATCACTTTACTTTTCATTTGGCATTAGCACAGTTGAAGCAAGAAAGTTTATGTCTGGAAACGGTTGAGGTCTGAAAGTAGAAAATATTAAGTCCAGGCAAGGAGAGCCTTTAAACGAGAAGGAATTTCATGGAAATAAAAACAGTCTAGTCTGTTAAGTTCCTCTCATGGACTTTTATGAGGACAATTATTAATACTGTTGAAAATTACACTCATGAAACGTGTTAATGGGAGCTGAGCTGGCTTCTGCCAGAACAACTGCACCCTTTACAGCTCATTTGGAGGCAGAAATATTCAACAAAGTAGCCTACAGGGCGCAAAGGTTCGCGTGGTGCAGGCTTAGACTAACTTAACATATGCCCTCTGTAGCCTTGGTATTGTCCAAAGCCTAATGCTCATAATAAAAGAGAGAAAAATTGGACCCCAAGTGGCAAGGATTGTAAGCCCCAGGAATTCTCCTAATCAGAGATATTCAGCTATTTTTAGTTTATAATGTTTAGTCAAATAGCAACAATGATTTTTCTTCTTTTTTCTAACTCAGCTGCACGGTGTGTTGGAGGGGGTCTTGCTGGCCTGTGACCTTGCCTTTATCTGTCGGTCTGTCACCACTGGTCTTCAAAGTGCAGCTTAAAGGATCTGAGGCTTCTGTGTGGCCTTGATGTGATCTGCTTTCCTGGTAGTTTTTTCATTAGCGGGTGCTTTTTTAAGCTTGCTGGAGTTTTCTTGGCTTGCACTGTGGGATGCTGCTGGCTCTGGGGCTCTCCTGACCCCACAACCATGCTTAATAACTCTGTACGGGCTGTATTTGTAAGCTTTGTGTGCGTGGTGGATGCTGCTTCTGCATGGTGGATACAGCTTCCTGCCCCATTGAACCGGCTTTCTTTTCTCATCTTGCCTCCAATATATCCATCAAAGACTCTTCAAAAGAGCAATTATTTTTTGAAGTACAGTTGGTTAGATACAATGACTGAGCAACACGGCTATCCATTTGGCTTCCAGTGCTTACTCACCTGATAATGGTACTGCCCTTCCTTCCTGTTGCTGCTGTTTCAGTCGTACATTTCTCTTCCTCTAAATCTTAAGAGAGAGAACACATCTAACAAAAGAGCAGTCATGCTGCATCAGTCCAGTGGTCCGGCTAGCCCAGCATCCTGTCTCAAACAGTTGCCAGCAGTAGAGTGAAAAACAGGACAAACGTACACACTGCTCCAGTGTAGTCTGCCAGCTACATGTGGCTTGTGAGCTTCTTATGCCAGAGTTGCTGTCTATGTATTAGTATAACATAATGAAGTTTTCGTCTATAGATTGTCCAGAGCCTTTTTCCAGCAGAAGTAACTTTCCTGGTGTCTTTAACAAAGAACAAAAACTTGGTTTTGGTTGCATGATCCCTGCAATTGAGTGGCTTTTCATGGACACCTGGAAGCAATTGTTGGCATAGCTAAAAAAAAATCTGTCTCAGTCAACAAGATAAAGTTGTTCACTTATGTATGCAAGTCTAGGGCAACATAGTTAGGTGCCCCTGTGCAAAATGGCTGGAGTGTTTAAAAAGAAAAATCCTATCAAAACTGTGGCTAGGTCTGGGAGATGCTGACCTTTCACTGATAGGGCAGGTAGGACCAGTTAGTTCTTCCCAGTTAGAAGCTAACTGCACCACTCCTACAGTGTGTTCTTGCAAAGAGACCTTCCCACTCTGATTTTGCTGTAGCACAAAGATAGACAGACAGACAGTGTGTTTTGTCCATCAGTAACTGTGGGACAGCAGAGACTGATCGGCTGGTGTTCCTGCTCAGCAGGTTCCCCAGGAAATAGGTTTCCGTTTCTTTACGTAAGACTTCATTAAGTCTGAGCCAGTTGAGGAGCCCGTGGAGCACTTCTGGAGCAGTTCAGACAGGTTACTGTGCATTGGTGTGAGGAGACAGCCCCTAGCTATGAAAGAATATGCTGGGCCCCCCTTTATGGCAGACCTAACCACCTACACATCAGAGCTCTTCTTCCTCAGTTCCAGCAGAAGGGCAGGGCAAGTGCTAACTGTAAATCCACGAGGTGAGAAGGACACCTCCAAAATATTTTGTTTGCTTTAGGGAGGTTTGTGTAAGGGGTAGGCCAGAGCAATTACCAGCATGCAACAAGGTGCCTGCTATGTTCATGGCAGTGTGTTTCTTTACTACGTGTCAATACAGACGTAGAGCTATTTTTCAGAGTTTGCCAATGACTATAATTGAAAAGGCATGAATTGCCCTCAAGAGATTCCCTGTTGCTCTGCATTATTATCTGCTGGATGGCAGCTCTATAGGCCATGTATCATTTTTTTCAAATAACCAGTTAATTACTAAATAAAACAACCCAGCTTTCAAGCTGATTAGCCTAGATTAATGACCAGCAGCATGTTTCACTCTCCTCCACAATTTATCATGGAAAAGAACTATGTCTTTAATGATTTAGGTACCTGGTCTATTGAGGCTTGCACCAATCTGTGCAGCCTCCAATTTGATTTAATTGCTCTTCTTAGTTTGTGACCTGGAAAAAACCAAGTGACAGCTCCCATTAGTGAAGCCCAGCTTGCAACTTGCTTGCACTGTTACAAAGGCTCACTGGGTGTCTTTCTATGCTGACTTCATTAAGAAGATATATAGAGGTCAAGTGTCACTTTGGCACAGAACGAGTACCGTGCCGTTTATCAGCTGAAACAGGTTGAATCAACCTGTGTATTTTATTTAAGTTAATATTCATTCTTTTTTTTTTTCCCTCTTATAGTCTTTAAAAGATGTTTTCAGAAGTTTCTTATTTTCTTTAAACTAAGATTGAATTTACAGACTGGCCTTAAAGGATTTAATTGCAGTTCATTTATTGTTATTTTGGCATGAAAACTTTGGCATTGCACTCCTCTACAGTTATTCAATAAAAGATCCTTTGTTATGAGGACCTATTCAGAGCCCTTGAGTTTGCTTCCTAATTAATATTAGACTTCCTCACAGTTGTGCTCTGGAGTACAAATGCTCACTTCCCAAGGATGTTGCTGCAAAGGCACATTGAATGTGTCTTTAAGTGCATCCTGAATTACCGACTTATTATTGGGTAAATCCCTGAAGTCTTCACTTAGCCAGAATTCCCATTTAAGACAATGGGCCTATGGGAGTTGTCTCATCATTAACTGAACTCCAGCAGTTGTCTGGCACTCAGTGAACTAAGTCATGGTCACTGCCCCTGCGAGTTTACCATCTACGCTGGAGACAAAGACTAAACAAGGCTGAGAAGATAATGAGGCAGCGTGAGCTGGAACTGGGCTCCTGCACCCAGTATCACACTTCGTTCTCTAGGTGTTTATGACGGGAGAGGGCGACCACTGGAACAACGCCGGTCACTGTAGTGGTATTAAAGGCAGATTTTGGCATGCGCTGTTGCTGACTGGCTCTTTCATTGTGCTTTTCAGCTGAGGCCAAGACAGACAAGGTCCATGCTAGGTTGCCTCCTCCTAGGGGGATCTGTGGCCCTCCTGGCATGGGAGCTGCTGGAAAGGGTTGCTTTACACTGTCTTGTTCTGGGCTTTTCCTTCTGAGGGGAAAGTACTGTCAGTCACTCACTAAGGTGTTAAATCTCTGAGGTTATACTTGCCTGGTGACAAGGCCAAAGCATGCCCATCACAGATGCTTGGATAAATGTCTGTGTGGTACCCGGCACTCCGTAGCCGCTGTCCCCTCCCAACTCCCTGAGACGGGCTCTCCAAGTCACCAAGCAGGTTACCTGGGCAAAACTCTCTTGTGAGCAATAGACATAGTCACCATGTCAGTAATGTTGGGTCAAGTGGCAGGAGCACATCCTGCCCACGTCAAGGCTGACTCTGTGGTGCTGGTGACTCATGGGGGCCAGGAGGAGAAGCCTGGAGAAGTAAGGGGCACTGCCAGGCTGGTGAGGGAGAAGGTTTGGAGAGAACAGGAGCTGTGGTTTGCACCTAAGGAAAGGCAAGGTGGGAAGTGGTCACTGCTTTCACAGGTATGTTGTTAGCTTGCTGTGGGGTGTAGGCAGGCTTACAAGCTGCCACATAGCCCAACTCCCCTTCTTATTTTTGGCTATCAAAAGCATAACAAGCCTAGGAGGGGATGGCTGTACCTGCCTAACGTACATTCATAGGGAGCTCAGTCAGATCTGTGATTTGTTTCTTCCATGCCACAGGCAAGCATTATTGGTAATCCTTTTTGCGAGGAGTCGGCTCTTGGGGAAATGTGGATGGGATTGATCAGCACTGGTATAAGAATCATTAGCAATGCCTTGGGACCTATGCTGTGTACCATAAAGATTCCTGCCAAACCTACTAGAAGGCCCTAAAGGTTTACAGCCCCCTTCAGCTACCCTCCACATAAGCCTTATTACTGCTCTGTCCCCCTTAGTGCTGTCCTTCATTAACACTTGAGCTTTCACACTGTCATTGCTGGAGGGGGAACTCATCCCTACACAGAAATCCCTTGCAAAGAAACGCAGGTATAGTCCTTGCCACTACTCTGAGTGGGTACTACGAAGAACGGAGGAAAACCAGGGCCTGTGTACAGTAACTCCCTGCAAGACAGCCTTGGTGCTGTTTTTGTGCCATTGATAGGTGCACATGTATGCCTCCCCACCCTGTGGCTGCATGACCCTGAGTGTAAAACTTAACATAACTGAGCAATTGAAAGTCACTTATTTATTTGCCCAGCATGTACATGAAATATGGAGAAAATCTGGTCAAGTTTCCTCGTTTTTCACCACTGTTTATTTCTGCTGATGGAAACCAAAATGTCCCCAAGGTGTGACCCAGTGCAGAAAAGTGTAGGCCTGTTCCCACAGCCAGCTCTTGCCCTCAGGGTGTTGGTGCAGGAACCTCCTCAGCAGTTTCCCGTCCCTAGGGCTGTGCACTAGGACAGGGACCTGTGGGAGGGATACCTTCAGCAGTTGCAGAGCACAACTGCTTGTGGCTGTGCCTGATGTGGGTCTTTGTCTTCATCTTGCAACAGCTTCACCCCTGACCTCTTCCCTCACCGTCTCCTCCTGCTGCTCAGAGCTATTTGGCCGCTGTATGAATCCAGCTGTGAGTGAATGCGCGCAGGTGTAAAGCCCGTTCCTAATCCCCTGGCTGTGCACCCAGGTTCCTTTGGTACGCTTTGAACACGTGCCTCAGATCTTCGTTTCAGTGGGTAAGACTGCTTCTCATCTGTGCAAGCTGATGTCTTATATATGCTTTTTGGGTTTTCCTAAAGCAGCCTGAAGTCTCCTAATCCTCCCTTTCTGCCTCATATCCCTTGCTGGCTGCGCTTCTGAGCCCTGGTGCCCAATGATGGCTCATTTCTGTCTCTAAAGAAGGGGGGGTTGCTTTGGGAGTGAAGCAGCTGCTGCCAGCTGGCAGAAGGGATGTGTGACAGAGCCAGAATGGGTCCCAGCTGCTGGTGTGGGCAGCATTTGGGTGAGGACTGACACAGGGGGTGCACCAGGGCACAAAGTTAGCCAGAGCCACCTTTGTGGCCTGCAAGCAACCATCAGTGCTGAGCAGGGCAAACCTCTCAAGGAGGAAAGAGGAGAAGGGGAGGTTTCTCCTGTTTCAAACCCTCTCCTGTTACTAATGAGGACAGGTCATGGCCATGGGAATAAGGCACTAGGCATTGATTCATTGAGCTTTTTCTTGTAATGCTGTAGATCTTCATTAATGTTCCCAGTTGTGCTTTCTGCTGCTCCCAGTGGGGCCACTTAATGACGTAAAGAGCTTAATAAGGAGAAGCTGTGGTCACAGCTGAGGGGAAGGGTCTGCCTTACTGCTGCCAAGGGTTGTGCTGTTTATCACACGCAGCATCAGCCTCTAAATATTTCTTACCATTGGGACTGAGGGAATCACTTTGCAGAGGTTATCCAGTAAATCTGGCAGGGCAGAAACAGAGACCAAGGTCTTAGGACCATACTGATCTGTAAGAGTATCTGGCAGGTTTCCGGATGGGGCTGCTTGCTGTTACAAACTGTAGCTGTGCATTGTCTGTGGATAAAACGTCTTAGGAGGCATGCAGCAGTTTTCTCCTGTTGTTTTTTTTGTTGTTGTTGTTGTTGTTTGTTTGTTTGTTTGTTCCATTCTCTTTCCTTGGTGATCCCAGAGCTCCAGGCAAGGAGCTTGCTGCTGAGCCCAGTGCCATGGAGCTAGGGGAGCCTGGAGCCCTGGGCAGGGCAGGGGAGTGAGCAGAGGGAGGAATCCTGTGTGTCTGTGAGAGTAAGTGGCCCCAGAGAGGGACACATGGGGACCTGAGCCTGGGAGAATGAGCAGGCATGCAGACATAGGCACGAAGGGACAGCAGGAGTGTTGGCAGTCCCTTAAATGACAGGTATAAAGGGGGGGTGACACCAGAACCTGAGTGGGACCGTGGTGTGTGTGGGTGACTGGTATATCTTTGGCTTGACCTACAGAAATTTTGGAGGCTTTGGCCACGCTCTTTGGATCTGTGAATGAGCTGTTATTCCCAGAAGGATGGCTGTGCATGTGACTGCCCTGCGGTCACTGCTTTGAAAACTCTTCTTTGTGCAAATCCATGAGGGAGGAAGAGCTGTGTTTGTAGCCATGCCGAGTCATTTGCTTGACCCCTGGTGGAAAAGCATCTTTACTTTCCAGCTGGACAGGCAGAGCAGCCCCAGGCATGTTAGGATAGTTCCAGACCTGGAGGTCTTTACTTCAGTAGGAGAAAGTCATTGTGCAGAAGGAAAAAGGAGAAAGTCACAGCTCAGATGCACACTTCAGGGTCTTCCCTCTAGGCGTCCACCCAAACACCCCTCTAGCAGGGCTTGTTGAGCCTTCCCCATCATTCAGGATGCTTTTGCTAGCTAGGGCACTGGTGTGCCGGTGGACAAATGTGCAGTCAGGGTGGCTGCAGGGTTCTGAGGGCTCTGGCATGTTAAACATGGATAAAAGCTGAGCTTGGAGCTGGGTGTGAATTGATGCTCAGCAGTTACTGCAGAGCAGGTGTTAATAGAAGGTCATCTGAGGCTTCTCTGCAGCATAATTATGGGGCTATTTCAAGCTTTCTGCTTTGGTTTTAATGCAGATCAATGCTGTAAATTGTCAAGAATCATGAAGTGAAAGCGTCTCTGTGGCGGCTGGACCAACTGCCTTCTAGAAATGCTTCATGCATACTAAATTTAGAAGTTCAGCACCTGAGGCTCCAATTTCCAAGTGTTTGGAATGCATTCCAGCATCGAAAGCATTACCAGATGCTAAAGGTTGGGTCATGACACTGGCATAAAAAGCATCCTCCTCCCTGTTTAACCCCTCTGTGGTCCAGGCTCAGCACAGAGAGCAGCACCCAGCCAAACATCTGTGCTGCCCCATGACTTTGAGGACTCTCTGAATAACCCTGCACTGCAGAGTGGAAAAGATTGCCGTCTTTCTCCCAGCTGAAGATTTTCAGGGAAGAAGAGGGACTGCTGATGTCGGATGTGTAGGGCCTCTGTGGTTCCCTGCTGGTCCCTGTACACAACACGAGGGCAGGCAGCTCAGCCTTTGGGAGCTCAGCTGATGAGCTGAGATTTGGCAGCAGTCAGCAAGTCAGCTGGACTTAATTCTCACAGCAGGGTTATAAATGGGGGTTCTGGTTTCTTGCACTACATGCTTCTAAGTTATTGCAGTTCCTAGAGTGATAGCTGTCATGTCTCTTCTCATCTCCATTTCTTTGTTCACAGCCTGCCTGTGTCTGAGTAATATACCCAGGAACATCCTTCTATTTCCTTCTGAGTGCCCAGGTGTCTGCAGAAATTCCTTCTGCTGCTCCCTATGTACATGGTTATGAATTTTGTCTTACAGTTCTTGTAACCATCCGGTTCTCATGACTTCTGTCTCGTCATAGTCCCTTTCCTTTTTGACAGTACTCCCAGATTTTTTTTTCCCTGCCAGATTTCCTTAGGACCGCCCTCCATACTAAGGTTGCCAGTGACAACACTGAAGAAATCTTGTCCAAATTTTAGCAATGAGGTGCTCCATTAATTCCCTATTACTGCTCAGCATTGTTCTCCTTCCCCTGCACTCACTTGCAACCAACTCCTTCTATTCATACCTGCCTACAGCTCTTACACCAGTCTCCAGCTCAAGCAAAAACACTTCCCATTTGCTGTGGTGCCAAGCTCCCATAGCATATGCAGAGAAAATCTAACACTCACATGACCATAGGTGACACGTAGCATCAACTGGTTTGGGTAAATTAATCCATTCATACATGTATCTCTGATTATACTTTCCTTATGTGAGGATGGCCGTGTAGGGTTAGAGCAGGAGTCTGGAGGCCCAGTGCCCTCTCTGCTGCAGATGTCTAGGGCAGAGCAAGAGAACAAGTGCATGTGACTCTCCTTTTGTGGGCTCTTACACCTTTTGACTGATCTGTTTTCATACCCAGGAGTTTCCTTAGATTGCCGTCTCAGGAGATCAGATCTCTCTTCTGAGTACTTGCCTTGGCATCCAGAGTGCCCTTTGGGGAAGGGTTTCACAGGGCAGGTTCCACTGCTGGCTGAACGACCACTTCTTTGCTTTCTATCTTTGGGGCATATCTAGATTCTCATTAGTTTCTACCCACACACACAGTTCAGCCCTCTTGATTTAAAAAGTTAACAAATATTAAATACTTACTTTTGTATCCTCTACACTGTGTAGCTCTCATTGCAGTGAATCCCACTTTTCTCCTGCAGTTCTTGCTCTCCAACAGCTTTCTTTGCTACTCCTGCCTTTCTTTTCCCCAAAACTTAAAGGCACTTTATTTAATTTCAAGAACTTTTTTTTTTTGAGGAAAAAGGGGTGACTTGATTCAATGAAAACCAGACCTCCTATCTATGCTTTTTCTCCTGTTTTCAGGTGCAACATCCAGGTGTCCTCTGTGCCCTCGGATTTGCTGTGAGTGTAACAGCACCAGGAAAGTTCTCCCTGCCTTTAAGTTTTCTGCAGCAAACTGGTGATTTACTGGGTTGACAATCGTGCGTGTTGTAGTGCTGCATGTCGCAGCTCTGCTGCATCCCCTTTGCACCAAGCATCCTCCCATCACCCTCCTTCCTCTCACATTGCTGCTCTGTTGTTGCTTAAATGGTTTTATTGCAAGGAACAAAAGTAAGTCGAAAGGGAATTGTTTTTAAAATCAGGCCTGCTCCCTAGACTTTGCAGGGCTCTGAAAACAGGGTTTCCCTTTTCTGGGGCAACCGTAAATTTTCTGTGGTGATGTTGCTATAGCAATGGTGTCCGATCCCTCTCTGTTAATATTGCCCTTTTGGAAGGGCCCTGAATAGGCGCTGAGGTAGGTAAATGTATGCGGTGACACCGAGCGGGTGATTCTATTCTGACAAATTCCTGCACCGTTTGTTTCCAGGCTTGTCTGAGGGCTGGGACGCAGTGTTGGGCTTTTTGTCCCACGTGCTGCCCTCGCGGGGACGGAGTTAATGGAAGCCTTGTTCAGAGCCACTGGGGCAGAAATTTTTTTGCTGAAGGAGACAAAAGCAGAACAGGCCACCTCAGAGGTTGCTTTGGGAAGGCTGTCTCTTGGGGGCTCTCAAAGGAAATGGGAGATAACGCACAGCCCAGGGGACTCATCCAGTATTTTCAGGCGCCTTCCTCTCCGCCCCACCACCTTGTTCTTGCACATCTGCCTCCTACAGCATCTTTTCTAGGGTGGCAGGGAGGGGGGATCTCCAGAAGGCATTAGAGTTCATTTTTCACAGCCTGACAAGAGAATAATCACCAGCATTGTGCGACGCAACCCGGAGATGGTGTCAGGGCAGGATGGCTGCAATGGGGCTAGCAACAGAAAACAAGGACAGAAAAGGGCACATCAGGCCAGTGGCCAACTGTGGGGCTGTGCAGGGCTGGTCCCAGCACAGTGAGGCTGTTGCTGTTGATTTTCAGCTGTGGTTGTACCAACAAGTACAACTGGGACTCGAGCATGGACTTAACAAGCAGCATCTAGGCTGACAGCACCCAAAGCTGCGTGTCGCTGGCTTTCTGGGGTTTTATTTGAGGCTCTGAATATTTGTGTATTTCCTGGATACTCGTGTCTTCTCGGGAATGCTGAAGCTCCTGTTGTCACTGGTTAATGACAGACCCATCAGCTGCATTTGTGGAAATACATTCTTGGGGGCCAGGTAACACTGCACACCATGAAGGGTCTGAGTTGCCCACCAAAGGTACCCTATGATCACGTCATGCAGAGGCAGGATCCCCACTGAGCTCCTTCTAACCAAGCCCATGCTCTTGAGATTTCAAGGCTCAGCTTCTTCTTATAACCCTTGGATCTGGGAACGTGACAACAGCAAGGTGTATTAGGGCAGCTGAATAATCCCATGAGGGTAGAGGCAGGTTGCTCTCATGTGGAAGACCTCCAAGACAGAGATTTAAACCTGAAGTCATGCTGGTAGTGCTCAATGTCCACTCTCTGGGGACAGCAACATTTCACCAAAAGGGAAATGCAGTCAGCATACATTTATCAGAGTATAGGATCTTTAGAAATGAACAATGCTTTATCACTATAAAATAGGGCCTTTCGATTCTATTGATTTCTAAAAGAGGAAATAATTTCTAATGAATAAATTATTGGATTTAGTCTGTTTCTACTCTGTAAGTGTTCTAATTTTTCAGATGTGCTATGTAAGTTTGGGGACTTATTTCTGCCTAGGAGGAAGAGTGTTTTGTGGTGAGTGGAATGTGAAATAATTTTTTTTTCTAAATTTTCCTAATTAGCAATACAGTCAGTCTTATCACTTCTGACTAGGACTGAATGTCTCTGTAGTACAAATAACCAGATCAATCCAACTGGATGTTGGCATTTTTAACACAACATATTTGGACATTACATCAGTTGTGAGTATTGATGCAGAGATTATTAATCAAAGGCAGCCCATGGACTCTGATCAATAGAAGAGTGCTGCTGGGTTTTCTTTTTTCCAAGAGTACCTTTTTTTTTCCACCTTAAGCTTTCTTCCCATGAAAACTTCCTTTTCAGTGCTGCTTTTTTACAGAGAGAGGAACCTGTTTTTCAGAGATATCAGCACACAACTAGTTGTTAACTCAGCAGGACAGGAAGGATGCTCAAATATTGGCTGCAGTTTATGAAATACTCTGAGGTGTGTCAGGAAGGAACCATGCTACGGAGGTGTAAAACCTGGCTCTCAGTATGATGACCATTGTCTGAGGGAAGCAACACACCTCCTGTTATTGTTATAAATTAACTAGGAGCAAACTGGAAAAGAGAAATGTATCTGTTTATGTATTTACTGCTTAGTGGCTGCTGTGATGCAGAGTGAGGAACAATGGCATCTTGAGTGTCAGCCTGTCTCTCTGTTGGGCTGCATTTTGTCAGCTGGATGACAGTTTGGCAAACACTTGTGTCAGTGCCATGGCCTGTATTCACGTGAGTTGTACTATTGAACGTGGTGAGACTTCTCACGTGCAGATGCTTTTGCAGAATGAAGACCCTAATCCAAGGGATTTTGTCAGGGTTACTAAGGACTTGCCCTGAGCCCAGCCTCACATGCCTACCTTAGTGGGCGAGCAGGGTCTCTCTTACCTTGAGCCTGTTGCTGAGATTTGAGAGGGCTGTTGGTTTATTTGCTTCTTTTGTTCTTATGAAAGGGTTCACTCTCTCTAAATACACATGCATAACTTCCATTTGCTTTCCTGGGACTGATGGCCCACAGAGGACTTCAGGGCCTTGTTTCTGCTCACACAATGTACGATTCTTTTGTCATGCAGAAATGAGTTTAAACTCCAAGCCCAGATCATTTACAACCTTACAGCTAAGAAAGAAACCACTCTCAATAGCACATAGTAACGTTGTCAGCCCCTGTAAATAATCCCCAAAACCATACAGCACTCACAAAATAAGTCTGGCTGAATGACTTGGGGATACTGTGCTTTATGCTTGACACTGACCATTCAACAGCCTGGAATTAAAAAAAAAAAAAACCTTCTAATAGTGCCATTTAAGAGAAATCAGAACTGAAAAGCAGCTGTCAAACTTTAATTTGCTGGCTAATGAATGACCATGATTCTATTCTTTAATGATTCTTGACCCTAGAAACAAAATGTATTAGCACTCTCAGATTTTGCACAGTAGTGCTAAATGGGGCATGTAATGTACTAATTTAGTGCCTCTTTAGCATAATCACAACCTACATGCACAGCTACATTTCCTTGGCACGCAGCTTTCACAAGACCTGCAAAGAACTTACGTAGGACATTTCACCCTATTATTCATTTTACTGATGTCTGGGAATCGATATATGTGATTTTTTTTCCCTGTCCTCTCCTTCTCCACAAAAAAAGCATAAAATCATCCATCGATTTTCCTGGGGTGATTAAAATGCCAAGAATACTTTGCTTTTCTCTACCTGCAATGGGGAGGTATGTTTTTACACTGTGTTCAACCTTTAAATCTGAGTCCACAAAGAGGTTGAGTTGGGGTATAAATACTACTTTCCAGAAGAAATACAGGGTCAAACAGAATAAAATTTGCTAGCCAAGGGCTGTATTTAACATATTGCTTTGAAAGAATCACACATGATCAATATTCTTGGTTAAAAAAAAATAATAATTTGAAATATACAGTTTTCAAGATCATCATCCTAAAAATCTGTTTAGCAGTGGCTTGGCCTGGCTATCCCATTCAGAAGAAAAGCAGCATGAGAGACTAAAATATTCTGCTTGTTGACTGCCAGCTTGCTTATTTGTTTCTTTGTTTATTGAGGATTCCCTTGGGTCCCTGTTTGGCTTTTTGAACACAGGAAAAAAAAAAAAAAAACAGCAGTTATCTTGTAACATCTGTAAGCCAACAGCTGCTTCCAATTTTTTGTGTGTGATTTTTTTATTATTATTTCTAATTTTTTTGTTGTTTGCCTGTTCTCTCTTTTGGTTAACACCAATGCATGGGGGATGTCCACAATTATTTAGTTACAATATCAGGCTCTCCATTTCCGCAGTGCAGCTGAGCTAATTTTTATTTATTATTTAGCATTTGCTGTGTCTAAATGATACTGAGGAAGGAGTTCTGCATATCTGGCGTGGTCTACAGTGAGCAGAAGCTGTGCGTGCCATGGGGTTTGTAATGAAATCGATCCTTCCTAAACCTTGTTATCCCTTTGCATATGTGCAGCGCTGTCTAGCCTGAGACCTCAGACAGCCCAAGCCCGCTGCCCTGTGGGGGATCGATTAAAAACTGATAGAGCGGGCTGGGAGAGAGACAGCACACAGGGAACCTTGCCTTTCCTTGCTCTGGAAACAGGCTGTCTTGGTGGTTACAGGAGAAGGCGTGAAGCTCCGCACCTCTGTCTGTCCTGTGAGCATCTTGGCACTGCTGGAGGTGTGCAGCCAATTAGCATGGCCAATCCCTTCCTAAATGTTTTTATTTCCATGTGTAGGCTGCACTTTAGAGAGAAAATCCTGGAGAAACGCCAGTCTCTTTCCAGAAATTCAGGAAAAGGAAATGGGATTGTGAAATAAAACAGACCGTGCTGAGGCAGGAGTTCCTCGGGCAGGCTGTGCGGCCTACCAGTGCTCGCTCCCTGAGCGCTGCCACCCCGGCGGAGCGGGGCTGCCTGTAGGGCTGGGGGCTAATGTACCAGCTGGCTCTGTATATAGGACACAGGTCCGCTCCTGGTTGTGCAGGTGAAATCCTAAAGAACAGCCCAGATCGATGTGTTACCCTGCATTTCTGCCGTGTGACTGGGTACTCCAGCAATGATGCAGAGTTTGAGACAACGTGTGTGAAAAACTTTCCTTTGGTGAGAAACTGAGTCCTGCTGCCCTCCCAGATAAAACTGACTTCTAGGGAGGGTCATCTGTGCTCAAGGCACAGCTCTGTGGAGCATTTGATTGATGTTCATTCACAGGGCCTGGTGAATTGCCCCAGCTGGGTCTATTGCTCTGCAGCCTGTGATTCCCACAGATGTTCAGGATGAGGACTTCAGAGGCAGGAGGGTTCGTGGGGTGATGCAGGGTGAGATTTTCTGTAAAGAGATTTTCTGTATGTCAGTGAATCATTCATGAACTGCAGAAAGAAATATAACACATAATTGCTATATCTGAAGCTCTTGAGCTCTGTTATTAGCAACAAGTTAACAAGCAAGCAGGGGCTTCAATTGTTGCAGCTATTTTGAATAACAAATATTGATCAATTGCATCTCTCCAGAGGTAATCCATAGAGTATAATCTATACTGAGTTGACCAGGTAGCAATTTTTCTTTCATCTGCAATAACAATTAATGTTAATACTTAATTACACAAACGTTTATAGACTGTAAGGAGGTTCTTTGTGGTAGGTGCTGAACTGCTATTAAAATACTAAATAAGTAGAAAAATGAATGGTTCTTCTCCATAGTGCTGCCTTGTGACATGCACACAAATTCCTGCTGACCATCACTGCAGAGACAAAATCCAGCCACTTGCTCCTGATGTTTGTTCTGCTCTGAATAGAGTCAGATCTGTCTACTCCAGTTAAGAACCTGATTGCATGTACTAGTTTTTAAGGTGATGGCTGTATTATCATATCTACAGGCCCTGAAGTGTGCCTGAGCCTGAGGACTCACCAAGACAGCAGGGGCCTGTTCAGCAGGGTTGGGCCCCTATTAGTAGGTGAGTAGGGAATGCAAGCTCTGTGCAATACCTGGGAATGGGGTGGGAGTCAACAAACTGGCTTCACAGGGCACAAAACCTTGTGGCTGAGTGATGCCAAGGGCCCTGCTATTGTTTGGAGGCTGATGTGAGGCATGCTGCCCCTCAGGAGGATAGGGAAGAGGTGGTGTTGTTAAGATAGGCTGTCAGGTGTGTCTTCTGGGGCCACAAGCTACAGAGCCCAAGCCTCTGTGTGTCTATGATTCAGGACGTAAGAAAGTCACAAATTATGTATATAGGGCCAGGCTTTGCTCTTTAGCTGGACTTAGACTTGGCCCCATCACCATAACTCAAACCTAATTTACCTGCCAGTCCTCTCCCTACAGCAGACTAACTCAGCAGATAGTGGGTGAAACCCACTTGTTGATGGTGAACAAAAGCACGGAGGCATGAGGGACCAGGAAGGCAGGCTGAAATCCCAGCAGTCAGCCCAGCAAAATGCTGCCTGTCCCAGTGGCTGCTGGCCTGGCTCACAGGGTGAAGGTGGGAGAGGGGCAAAGCAGTGCCAGGACTGTGGGTGAGGTTTCCTGCTAGCAGAATTTACAGTTCAAGTACGCCATATGATCCTGGACACAGTCCAGGGCAATACTCAGAGCAGCCAGACGCTGGTGCTGGAACATGTGGGTGTATTGCATTGTGAAAAACAATGTGTGAATGCCAGCTGAGCTGGGCAGCAGGGACTGCAGGGATCCCTTCTCAGCAGAAATCACTCAGTGCCACCACATGTGTCGAGGCATCAAACCTTACCTATGGCAATGCTGCATCTCCTTTTTAAAAGAAGGCATGGGTTCTTTTGCACATGTAGTATTTTGTTAAGAAACCTGGTTGTGGTTGCCAGGGACTGTTTCATATGCATCCCTGTAGCTCTTTAGGAAGGCAAAAGCAATATCCTGGGATGCTCTGAGATCCTCTGGTTGATGCAGCAGATCTCTTCAGAGATAAAGGAGTCACGTAAGAAGCAGCCAACCTTGCCTTGTGTGGGTGTCATTGGCACCCAAACCCACAGCTAAGTCCATTCAGTTTTGTTGCAGTCAGGAAGGAACTGCAAGTCTCAGCCCTGCCCTGATGCCTGTAACCCAAAGAGGTGCTTTGCTCCCCGTGCTGGGTGGCATGTCCCACTTGTGCTCTCAGCAGCTCCTATATTTCTTTGTGACAACAGAGGGCACCAGCGGCCCTTGGTAATGCTGGGCTCTGCCCTCCCTGGCTCTCCAGGACATGCAGGGCTGCTCCTGCACCTTCGGACATGTGGGAGAAGGCAATCTTCAAACCAAATAGATCGTGCTTCTCAGATTTGGAGGGATGTGTGCAGTGGGGCTTGCAGCTTGCTCCCACTGGACCTGTGTGGGTGTTTGTGATAATGTGCAAGTCATCTTCTGCAAGGAGTGATGGCTTGGATACAGCTGGTGGAGGTGTGTCAAGCAGTGCACATGCATGGGTCGGAGCAAGGAAGGCTTGCACCCAAGCACCTGTGAGCCTTTTTAGTTCCTCCAGTGGCCATTCTGTGCCTCCAGCCCAGCAGGGTCCAGCCCTGCCATCTGCACCCAAGCAGAAGCTGCCGAAAGGTGGGGATTTGAGGTTAGTCCGCAATGAAATGGTTCAGATCAGGGGCTGTGATCAGGGGCTCGATCTGGCCTGCATTACCCCAGAGTTCAGCCTCACCGACAGCTGTAGAACACGTGAGGTTTGCCTACTGTGAAGCCCATAGGGACAACCCTGAGCTAGCTCCAAGCTATTCCCTGCAAGCTTTCCCACCAGAGTGGGAAGGAGCCCAGTGCAGGCTGGCTGTTTGAGCCTGAAATCCCCAGCAAATTTGGCAGCCCTCTGAGCTGTTCATGTACAGCAGTACCGCAGCTAGTCCATTTAGAGCTAACCCCTGTAAGCTGCCCCAGGCTGCCCCAGGGGCGGTCTAGGCACACTCACACCCCCTGCAGTAGGAACGGGGCTGCTTCCAGTCTGCTGTGCCACTGATGTGCAAATCCTCTCTCCTTCCACTTAACTGCTTATGTTTATCACCTCTGCAGGTGCGTTCAGTTGTAGGCTGCCTGTGGAGAGATGCAAAGAAGTTCAAGCTGTATTTGTTACTTTCCTGAAGCATGGCTAAGAAGGTTAGCAGCAGGCACTGTTAGTGATAACCCGCTGCTTTTGATCACTATGTCACAGGGCAAAATAATCAGGGAGTAGAGCAACAAAGTACAGGCACAAGTACTTCTGATGAACAGCCCCTCTAGCAGAACATCCTGATTTATTGCTGCTGTGAAAGCAGAAACAGGCGGTGCTTTTTTTCCTGCTTTCTTCCATGCAGCGCTGGGAAGGAGTTCTTCTCTGCTCTGGTTTGTGGGATGCTTCTTTGTTTCATCTTAATTAGTGTGAGGAAGATGAAGGGAGAAAAACAATGATGGAGGAGAAAGGGCTTTGAGCAAAGAAACAATGTGTCACACGCTACTAAAAATGTCACCCGACTCAGTGACATTAACAGGACTACTTGCAAGAGCTCCTCACTTGATCTAGTGCCTCAAGTAAGGGTTGAGTGTCTAAGTAGACAGATCCTGGCAATATCAGGCCACAGAGCTGTGCATATGAACCACAACCTAGAGTCTGTACTGGGGCTTCATCCTTTTCAGTCCTGCAAATTTGCTGCAGCAGGACCATTTGCATACCAGAAGATTTACCCACATGAGCACAGGACATTGGATGCTCTATTTATCTGCAGCCTAGAAACACAAAGGTCCCAAGTTTCTTCCACTGCCAGGGGACATGTGAAAGCTTTGAGCACATGCTACAGAGATAAGTAGAGACATATGCTGTATGCCAGGCCAGGATGTTTTTATAAAGAGTTTCAGGCCACGTCTGGTAAAACATTTAATAACTTTTCTGCCAGCAGCCAAAAGGCAGTCAAATATTTAAAAGCAGCAATAAAAGTTCCTGTGTGAGTCAGAGTCCTACAGAAATCCTGCTAGTGAATTTCCCCATGGTAGCCTGCAGGACTAGCTGGAAAAAATACCACAGAACTCTGTTGGTATGAAATATTTTTTTAACAAGTCCTTGGAAGTGGCATGGAATGTCCCTGCAAAGCCCCTGAAACCAGAGCCCAGGCTATGTGCAGCCTAAACAGCAATTCTGGTGTTTTTTACTATGGCCACAAATCCTATTTCACTCGTAGGGAATCACAGAGAGGCCATTTTCAGTGTGACCTTTAAGTGGCATCCCATTTGCTTATGGAAGACTATGCACTCGTGCATATTCCTTTAACCTGGAATCCAGTACACTCAAATGTTCATGCCACAGATGGAGCAAAATGCTGCCCTGACACACGTGTGGCCTGGACTCAACTCTCCTTTCTCCTTTCCTGCAGAGCTCTGCTCTTGTAGTGCTAGTGAAGTACATCTTCTTTTCCTTTCAAAGTCCTCAGGTGATCCCTTTCTGCAACGAGACCCTGGGCTTTTTTGGAAATGAATCTCTTTAAGACCCAAAGCCATGAAGGCTTCTCTGTTAATTCTTCCTGCTGCTAAAGCCTCATCAATAGCCAGCACGCCCCAGCTTGGCTCTGCTGTGGGCAGCAGTGCTGGGGTTCCTGGGCCAGGTAGGCACTGGGATCTTAAAGTAGCTCACTCTGATGCCAGGCACACAGGGTCGGCACATGCAGGTGTTTGCTATCACCCGCTTGGGCAGGAGATTATGCCAACAGAGGGAGAGGATGGAAGATGCTGCAGGTACCTCCCTGGCAGGTTGTGTGCTTAGGTACCCCCTCCATTGCTACGTTGCAGTAGTGCAAGTTGCTCTCTGATCATATTTTGCAAATTGTTTCCATGCTGCAGTTCAGGTCTGGTTTGGATGCTCTTCTTTGCAGCTTGTGGAGCTGATCTGGGAGCCCTGTTTAGCTTGAATTACCCCCTCACCACCCCAGGACCCTGGCAATTCTTCTCTGGCTGAAAATGTGCTGGGAGCTGTCTGGGTTTCCTTGGTGTTTCCAGTGCCTTTAACCATTGAAATGGGGAGGGGAAAGTTGCTTCCTCAAAGCAGAACATCAGGAAATGTTTTCCTTCAGCTTGGCTCCAAAAAAGGGGGCAGTTGGTATGGAAAATAAGTCTTTCTCAGAGCTGCTTTGCAGATCCCTCCACAGATGCAGTAAGCCAGCGTGGCAGCATCAGTGAGCATGGGAAACCTCACTGGAGAGGCTTTGAGCCAAGCAGAGTCAGGCTCCTGCAGACACAGATTGCCACCATGCACAGTGGAGCCTGTCGGTAGAGTTGCAGCCCTGAATGTCCTAATGCCCAGTCCTGTGCTCTAACCACAGCCCCTTCCTCCTTGTCTTGCAGAATTAAGCCTGAAACAACCTGCCTGGCCCCCTTCCCCAGTTGCTGTTCAAGGTGAGTGTATGATCTTTAAAATAGCCTGCAGGCAGGGTGCAGACAGTTGCTCTCCCAACTGTGCATGAGGGGAGCGCTTCTCCGTGTGGATGGAAAACGCCTCTCTGCCTCTGGGCCTACAGAGGGGGCTTGCGAACTGCAGCACGGGCGGTGTGGCCGAGCCGAGGAAAAGCAGAGGGTTTTGCACTGAGGGCACGAAACAAGGTCAAGCTAAGCAGAGCTCCCAAGTCTTGTTCAGTTTAAAATCCTGCACATCTGGGATGGCACTGGTGACTCCTGCACTTGCCTCTGTAGGCACATGCACTGCTCTTTGTGAATCAGTAAGTACATTCCAGCACAGGTAGAACATTGAGTGATTTTTTTCCCGCTGTTGCTAATGCAAGGAATAAAAGCTCCATTTGCCTGTAGGATGCTGAAGCATCCTTGCTCAGGCTTAAGCAGAGGATCTACTCACAAGCTTGCAGCACTGACCATACAGCATCCATCCCATGTGCAAGATCTCACTCCTCCAGCCTCGATGCCCAACCTGGGAGCACTGACAGGGGAGGATGGTGTCCTGGATGGCTGCGGAGATGTGGTGGTCACCTTTGGCTGATGGGATGTGCAGATGTGGGTGTTTCCTGTGTGGTGGGGAATTCACGTTCCACAGCAGTCTACGGGTTTGTGGTGATTCATGGAAAACAGGAAAACCTAGTCTTATCTTCAGGGGGAAAACTGCCGCGCTTCAGGTTTCAAAGCCCTTGGTTCAGTGGAATTACAGGTTCAAATCCTGAGAGAGTCAAACAAGGTCCTTCTTCCTCTGAGACAGATGGAGTGTCACACAGTAAATTGCCTATGATTCTTTTTGTTAGATGCTGTGTTACTTTGAAAACGGCATCATGACAAATCTTGGCTTTCTGCAAAATAAATAACTGCATCATTTATCAAAAAGGTTTGCTTTCAGAAACGTCGCCACTCTCTTAAAGCATTAGAGACTCCTGGGAATGAAAGAGACCAGAGGAGCACAAGATGCCACTTTTCTTTACTTACTCTATTGTATTTGACATTTTGCTTTTTTCTGCTTATTTGAAAAAGCCCCGGTGAGGAGTGATCCCCATCTGGGGCATGTTCCAGCAGACATGGTGGGGTGTGACAGCAAGGAACGCCTGTTGCATGACTTGTCCTCGAGCTTGCCACATCCTTGCTGCCTGCCATCACCCTGCACAGCAGGAGCTCCGAGGTCACACGTGTCCCCACAGCAAGCCTGCTCCTTGTGATGCAAGATATGGCTCCTTGGTGGCTGGCAGAATCATGCCATCAGGACTGCTGAGCGGTAAATAATTAGCCTGTTTCTGCCTCCTTAGCTTCGATGACACATCCAGAGGACGGATACCGGCTGGGACATGAGGTCCTGTGCTCATTTCATACAGACCATTACCGCAGAGCAGCATGTCTGGCTTAGCTGCATGTAGCATCACAGACAACACAAATACACTGCTCCAGCAAGGCGTTTGTCAAATGCGGAAAGTATCACAGGCAAATTCCACCTTGGGACTTCTTCAGGGACAAACACATGCAAAAATGTCTGGCAAGGCAGGGGAATAGTTTTGAAACTTTTTTTTTCTAAAGATGTACAGTGTTTAATCATAGCCCTATAGTTATTCTTTGTCTAGGGTAGAATATAATGCATCAGATGAAAAGTCAAAAAGCAGCATGCGTATTCAGCAAGATCAACACTGGTTCATTTTATAGCATGTGCAACAGTGTCTTATTTTATGCTTGACACAGCAAACATTCCCAGTGTCCAGCCAGTGTCTTAGAAACGTTCTAAAGAGACAGACAATGGAAGAAGTACTGCAAGCTGTTTTCGTGTCTTCTGCTGGATGACCTCTGCTTTGCAAATGCCTGGGAGTCCAAAGCAGGAGGCAGGAGTTGGCGTCCCCTGTTTACACGTGGGAAAACAGAAGTAAGAGAGTTTGACTCCTATTCCCAAATGCAGTTGCTAGCTTTGTGTCTCTGTCTTTTTGGTGCCAAACTGTGAGAGTTTTTAATGTTCTGGCATGTGTGCAGAACAAAGACCAACTGTTTGCTGGTTTAACTGGTTTGACTTGTACACAGCTCTGTTGAAAAGGTACCTTAGTGTGAAGTCTGCGTAGCACAGTGAAGAAGCAGATGTTCCCTCCATCCCTGCTGCCCATCAGGTCTGGATTTCAGAAATGCCCCAGCCGAAGCCAACAGTGTTTGCACTGTCCAGCGCTGCTGAGAGCTGGGCCAGGTGTTAGATCAAATGTCTGGAGCTGAGAGTGTAACATTTTTTCAGATGTGCTTCTCAGTGATTTTTTTCCAGACAGATGCGGGAAGTCTGTGGTAGAGCTGGGAACAGAGCCTGTTCCTGTGCTGCAGGAGGCTGTGTGTCTGACAAGACACAGGCACGGCCCTGCAAAGTAAATGTTGTGATTTCACGGGGGGAGCTGAATGGCACCCAGCAGTTGCACCAGGGATTTTTCCTTCTTTCCAGGTTCGCAGGGGTTCGCACTGTGGCTAAAGCCTCAAAGCCTCTGAAATTCAGCAGGAGGAGGCTGGTGCTTCATGTTGGGTCAGTTGTGACAGTGCATCTTTCAAGAGGGTACTGGTGTTCCTGTGTGCAGCTCAGCTACAGGATGGCCTTCCTGGAGGATAACCTGGCAGGAAGGCTGGTGAGACACAAGTGAAAAGCACATCATAAGGCTGATCTTAATACCAGCTTTCACAGAAGAGTGTTTTACACCAGGAGCAGTCTGACTCCAACAGTACGTAAAAAACTTCTTTCTTAGCTGAGCAGTGGAACGAGGACTGGGCTTGTGAATGGTTTTGCTTGCTTGTGTAAGTTTTCCAGAAGAATCACACATTTCTTCCTTTTCTAATTCCTTAATTGAGCTTATCTGTAATAGGAGAGCTTGTCATGTGCTGCGTCTGAATGTCACGTCCCCTGCCTGTGCTGGCCGTATGGCAAAGCCTGCAAGCAGCACTGGGGCTGCCAAGTGTGGGCAGTGCCTTGCTGGCCCTTCTGCAGCTGGGCAACATTGGTAAGGCTGGGATGGCCACACGTTGTGGGACAGACTGGATGGGCAGCTCCCTGCTGGTCTGCCTTTTCCATGTTTGGCTGGGAGCAACTCCATGGCATAGACTTTCCTGGCCTAGAGCTTGCAGAAGTTCATGTTCAAAGATTACTTTCTCAAGACATTCTCTGTTATTTGTTTAAAATGTGCCGTTTCCGTGGGTTGCACCTGCTCTCAAGGATACCACCCAAGGGTAAATATGGAGAGGGCACAAAGCCAGCAGTGTGAGGGCAGTTTCCATGGGAAATGCAGGCAGGTATCTCTACGTGTTGTAAAATGCCAGGCTCTGGGTGTCTGCTCCATTCCCTGCTCTGGGATGTGGCGGTGAGCACCCAGCCTCCTCTGGCAGAGAGGGCCCCAGTCTCTAGAGCAGGAAGACTGCTTGGGTGGCTGAGCTCCTGAAAAGGAGGAGTTGAAACTGCATCTGAAGCGCCCCTTTGCCGGAACAGGTCAGGGATTGCAGCTTTTCCTGAATAAAATTTCAGTCAGGCTTAATTTTCTTTTCATTTCTGTTCTAAAAAATAATAACTATTGAGCTGTTATTGTGTAAAGAGAGGAATTTTAGGCTTAAAAGCAGGATTTAAACTTTTCACTTAGTAGGGAAACCTGGAGGTGTTTCCAGTGAAACTGCTTCCATGGAAAAAGTTCATTGAAGAACATTATGGTTGAAAGTATTTCAGCCATCTGCCATATGAAGGAGGTTAAAATCTCTCAGACCTTTCCTACTGTGAATATGCAGGACTTTCTTCAGTAAAAGGCTGCATCTTTCACCTGTGGATGAAGTCTCCATTTTTTGATCGATATCCCTGTCATTGAAACATGCAAATGCAAAGGAGCTTGGGTGAAACTCTAGCCGATATGTGGCAGAGAGCACTTGTGGGCTGGCAGCAGGATGGAATCAGTGACCTAATCAACCATTTCCCTCTCTAATTGCTTTGATTCTATGGTTTAAAGAATTACACGACGTGTATTTTAGTTGGAACAAGACGCTATTATTGAGTAAAGTGCATAATAATTGTGTTTCAGGAGGTGAAATAAACGTCGATCACCAGGCACTTTAATCCATCATTGTACTTGGCTAAATTACTGAAATTGCACTACATTCAATACTAAAATTACTTGTAATAAAGTGATTGCTGAACTGACACTCACAAAAAGATGTCTAGTACCTACATTTATTTTCCTATTTGACAATTTTAGGCTTCGATCTAGGGAGGGAGGACTTCCCACAGCCTTCGTTTTGGTTGATAGGAATGGAGGGCACGTAGAGCCTTGCAGAGGCACAGTGAGTCTGTTAGCACCGAAGGACCCAGCCTGTGTGAAGTACCTCAAATTTCCTTTAGCTTTCAAGTCCTTGCTTAGGTCACTGGATATGTCCGTTTCCCATACATTTACAGAAACATTAGATTTTGACACAAGCCTTACTTGTAATGGTACACCACTTGCTTGTATTGCTCTGCAATTTCTTCGCTAGCCCTTCGCTAATTAATACCACATTTTGCAGCTTGGGATAAGTGACTTGGCAAAGGATCTATAACATGAACCTCGCTCCTGAGTGGGGGAAAAGGCATGTGCCTCATGCTGTATCCCCAGTAGCACTTTGGAGATGACCATAACTTTTGGTGATTCTTCTTCCTGCAGTCCCTACACGCTGCAGGATTTTAGTTGGCAAAAAGCAAAACTAAAAGCAGAGCTCTTGGTTTCAGTTTTTGGGTATGACGTTTAGATCAGGCCCACCTAGAAGGACATTACTGTTTGTTTGATGTAGTACTCCAGTGATGTTAACATACTGTATAATCAACTGATGCTGATCTAAACTAGGCTTTAAAAAAACAAACAAAAAAAAAAAACCTTTAGGTTATGTATGTGGTCACACACTTGGGAGAATACATAGATATTTTTTTCCACAGGCTAAGCAATATCCTTTTGCAAAGGTATATAACTCATGAGACTGAGCAGCTGAGGAAATATCTGTTTTATACGGGGAAAAACATTTTGTGGTAATATGGAAATGATCATTTGATTATAGCTTACAAGAATTTTATTACTGACTCCTGTCCTTGGAAAACTGACTTGCTTTCTGAAGACCAAAGCCTTCTTTTCTTTCTCAGAGGTTTTCCCAGCCTGGCTTAGAACAGATCTTCAAGAAATTTAATTGCAACACGTTAGAATTTCTCTTTGGAAGAGAAACCCATGGTACATCCAGGAAACACTGAACTTAAACCCTCTCTTGATGTTTCCATGGCCTCAGCCAGAGGGATGAAACCTTTCTTCATGGCAGGTGACTTAATCTGTAGGTTTAGTGACTGTCTTAACAAAGTATCATACGCTCTTAGAGATTTTTTTTCCTGCCGTTAGATGAAAGGAGATGTGAATGTCGTCTCCATCAGCAATCACTGCATAACATATTCACATACTGTACAGTCTATTAAAAAGTTTCAATAAGCTAAGCAAATATGAGGAATTCTGATGGGAAGGAATTAAAACTGTCCATTTTTTTCTTCCAAAATAAATATGCGAGTTAATCTGAAAAAGTGAGGAGTGCCAAATATTCGTCCTATGTGCTAAAGTGACTCATGGTGAAGGCAGACAGTTTTATAGTGCAATTTCTTTACTTGTGCTGGAAATGGATAGCTTCCAAGTGACACTTATGAAACAATTAGCTGTTCATGGATAATCTGATTTGTATGGAAATGTAAAGATAAGCAATTTAGCTGTGATCTCAGCTGCAGAGTGACTGAGGGTGGTGGGCTATACTAAACAGTAAAAATCCTTTTTCTTTTATCAAATGGCACTTTTGCTAAAATGTGCTGGATTCAAGCAAGTAACAGCTCCCTTGTCTGTCTTTGCTATATGACACACGACTGATTTGCATCATTAGAGATCCTTGCTGATGGATAAACTGCTTTGCATCTAAATGAGCCCTAACCTGAACAGCAGCTCAACTGGTGCATGTGAAGGATTTACAGTGCTGGGTAAGGTCCCCTCTCACCACTGGTCTCCAAGGGAACTCCGCTCTGGACTGCTAGAAAACATGCAACTTTTCATACCTACGTGTCTGCAGCTTGGGCAGGGGGCAGAGTTTGGGGGACCAGATAGCCAAAAACCATCTTGAAGACTTTTTACATTTTAAAGCTAAAATGTTCATTTTCAACCTCTCTCTTTCCCTTGAAATTACCATGCATATGATGGAAGCAATGAACATTTTTGCTTTCCATGTGCTGTACATGCCCATGTCAGTGCCCAGAGAGCTGATGGGCACTGAGAAATGAGCTGAGGACCCAGCCAGCCTACCTCCCAGAGCAGCCAGGCTTTGACTGCCACTGTTCTATGTCCCTATGGATTAGCCAGCCCATGCACAGCATTGGAAAGATGCTCACACCTCCGTTGGCCATACAACACCAAGTTAGTTGCGTGGAGAGGGATAGTACTAACTGTATAGTAAAGGTCCGTCCTGCATCTTAAGATGCTGCTTGTTGAAGAAATCGTGATGAGTGCTTGCCTTACTCAAGCTGTACAGGAAAGCCCTTTGGGAAACTTTTTTTTCTGTGATATTTTCAGCTTAGTTTCCAAATCCACAGAGGCCTGGCAAAGACTGGTAGGCAGCCAAGCCTTGAGTGACTATTCATCTGCCTGAACCCTCCCTGTAGGGCTGCCTGTCTGTGGAGCAAACCTCGTCGTCAAGGGCATTGTTAACGATGTGACAGAGATAAGAGTAGTCCTCAACCCAGAGAGAGCCTTGAGACAGTTTGGATCCTTAGCTAAAGCACCAGGGAGGCCCATATCCCTAGAGCAGAGGCAGTAGTGCCCTAAAATCCGAGGAGCAGAAAAATACATGCACTCTGTTTAATGTTAGAGGTAGCACTGCCAGTGGCCAGATTCAGAAAAATATTTAGAGGGCTTCTAAGACAGCATTTGTAGATTTGGGTGTAAAAGCCTAAAAAAGTGTTTGGTTGCCAAGCAATGCTAGCAAAGGCAGGCAAAGTGTCTTGGTCTTGAAGGAATGCTTTAATGCTGCTTATTCTTCCACTGAAGCTAGAAGAGAAGGCAATGAGTGCTGTGATTCCATCAGCTTTGCAATAAGTCCCTGATGATAAGAGGGCTCGGGGATGAAATCCGGCACCTGGCACCTCTGCACCAGGTGTTAAGCGCAGAGCTACTGCTGGTAAAATCCTTCTGGTGCTGCTTAGTGGGGAGGCAGAGCTCAACCTGTTACAAACGCATCTTCCTCTCTTGAGCATGGTTGGTTTTATCTCCAGGTTAAGAAGGTCTTGGGATCCCAGATGGAAGAGGAAGCTGTTTGGCTTTCAGAGCTTTGTTTACTTATATGAGACCTAACAAACATCGTTGTTAAGGCCCCCCAGGAGGTCTTTCTTATGAAGCTGGGGCCTATTGGATTAGGCAAATGAGGGCCAGAGATTTGCCTAATAGCTTGACAGGCCATGAGGGATTAGACTCTTGTGGGCTGGTGTAAACTTGTGGGACAGAGGTGCTGCGGCGCGGGTCTCTTCTTAGCTGTGGATAAATACCTTGTCAATGCGGGTTAATCTTGTTTGCCTTGTCTTCCGTAATGCCGTGTTACAGGACGTAGTCTCCGCCAATTTAATCGCTGTTGGGATTGAATTGTAGGCTTTTGTTTCGTGCATGCACCTCCTCCGTTACGCAGCACTTTTGGCTTTACAGGGGTCAGTAATTAACAGTAATTTTTAACTCACATCAGTTCACGCTCCTGAAATAGTTGCTCCTTTGGGACCAAAGGTTCGATCGCAGCTGACTGAAGGCAGCTCCCTCTGCGGAGGCCCTACGGCTGCCCACGTGCTGCGGATCTGCCGCTCCTTTTTCAAACATTGGTGCTAGCTCTGTTTCCCCAGATAACCCAGCACTCCCTTCCCTGGGACTGGGATCCTGCCTCATCATCATGCTGTGCTCAGGGCAGCATGCCAGCATGGGCACGGCACCCCACGATGCCTGAAGGACACCCCCAGGGAGCACACACCCCTCCCTGGCACACTCTGACACCTTTCACTGAAGTGAAAGTGGGAATTGGTGGTGACTGTCCTCAAAGGCAGGGGGCAGTTAGCTGCAGAGCTTAAGTGCCAGGGCTGTTAAGGGGTTGTAAAGAAGCTGCATGTGGGACTCCTCTGTTCCTGGCTCCCTTTACCTAGCTCTGATAAGGTAAAGGGCTGTTAGTGTTCAGAGCTCACAGAACATCATGGATTTTGCAGGATTTCCCTTGGGTTGAAGACTTCTGCTCATGGCCAACCCAGAGAAAAGCAGGCTCCTCTGCTGCGCAAGGTTTGCCCTCCTCTGCTCCCACGGCACAGGCCAGGATTGTCTCATTAAGGTGCAGCGTTATCCCATCCAGCCCCACATTTTTCACACTTTTTAGGTGTCTTCACATTCTCCCACTCCATATCTTCCCCCGTCCACCTTACATGTACACCAACAGCCTAGCAGAACTGGGTCCACCACAGGAACTGGCTCCAAAAATTCCCAGCCACTGGGGACACACAGCCCCACGTCTTCCTTGATGGATGCTTGTTGGAGCTGGGGCCGCCAGGGAGGTTCACTGCAGCACATCCCCGGTGCAGAAGCAGCCTCCTCGGGAGCTGATTAGCATCTGCAAGGCTCTGGCAGGGGACAGTGCAGGTGGGAGGAAGAGCTCAGGCCAGCTCCATTTGCTCCACAATAGGCAGCATCTTGCTCAGTTGTGCAAATTGCCCATGCGCTCTGGGGGGGCGTAAGCCCAAATTGCTCCTCAAAAAGCCCAGCCCCTCCTTCCCCTGCTCAGCACAAGGCTCAGCCCTGCGCTGAGTGGGTGGCAGAGCCGCAGGGAGTGGGGCAGATGGGGACAGCACGTGTCAGCGGTGCTGGATGCCAGGTGACAGCTTCCCAGCAGCGACAGGAAAGGCTGCCCTCTGTGCATGTGCTAATGGCAGGCACCTGGGCTCAAAAACAGCAGAGACGGGGGTGTGAAAAAAAAAAAAAAAAAGAAAAAAAAAAAAAGAAAAAAAAGAGGCCCTGGTCTTGTCCCTGACACCTTCAGTCACCCAGAAGAGAAAAGCTGCAGGTGCCTCAAGGTCTGTAAATAGAGACCTTGTAGGCTGGTCTTGTACTAACACATCCCTGAGATAGCATCAGGTCTTCTTGCGTGAATGAAAGGAGCTGTGGAGCAGTGGTGTGTTGGGGGGTAACAGCAAGACCCTCATCAGTTGCACACAGCGTGCTCTTCTGTGCCACCCATGGGGTGCTGGGCCACATCAGGCCCTGGGGCTTTTCTGGCTGTCCCACTACATGACGTGCCATCCATCTCCCATCCTCTTCTCTGTGTCTTCCTTTCCTTACAGCTAGTGGGAAGTTTTAAATCATCACATGAGCACAAAGGAGAGAAGCTGTCAGGAGAACATGTGTGATGGGAGATTTTCACTCTGCTGCAGACCTTCATTGCCTCCCTGGCTCTGCTTTTTGCACATCACAGCACCTACCTCTGGGAAAGATGAAGCTGAGAACCAAGAGCCATCCAGCACAGAGCCCCAGACACACTGGAGCATCCATGATATGATCTGAGAAGACCCCACACTAGCTTCTAAATTGTCTGTGGAGTGGGACCTGGTGGAGTGAGGCACAGCAAAGGTTTTTGACTGAAACAATAAGAGGTAAGATTCACCCTGCACGTGCGTTACTGGCTGCATACCTTTGTGCTATAGCTGGCATAGGCAAGCTGCTTGGGAGAGACAAGCTGGGAGAAGAGTTATACTGTTAGTATCGCTTACAGCAGAAAGGCTTCATTTGTTTTGAACCTCCTACCAGACAAATGTGGTGCTCTGGCTGCAGACTGAGATCTGAGCTAAGCAAGCTTACGGCTGCACCCTGCCATAGACGAGTTTTCCATGGTTCCAGAGGAGCAAAGTTGGTCTAATGTGCTTTATTACTGCTCTTTATTCTTAGTCTGCACTAATGAAGTCTACTAATGCACAAAACTCTGCATGACAAAGAAGCCCTTGATCTTCTTCCACACCCTTCCTTGTTTCTAACCCCTTTTAACATTTCCTGCTGATAGACAGCACACCTCAGCAGGTGGCAAAAAGCAGTCTTTGTGCAGCGTATGCTCCTGAAGTGAGCTAGCTGAGTCAGGGTCCTTCCTCTCCCAAGATCTCGCTGCTGACCTTTGTGTGGTGAGGAAACGTTACTCTTTACCAGGCCGGGAGCTAGGCTGCATTTTGACCTGGAGCTCTGGTAGCAGTCCCTGCTTTGTGAGGCAGGCCCAGGATTCTTGGGCTAGGGCAAAGAGAGCAGTTGCTATCTAACTGATGCAGCTGTGGATATCATTCATGTTCCCACAGCCATCTCTTATCAAACACAAAGCTTCTGCCACCCTTCCCTCCCTAGGCATGGGAGCTTCATGGAGCAGTGCCGTGAGCTTTTGTATAAAACTGACTCCAGAAGGAAAAGGAGAAGGAAGGAGAGGGCTCCTCCTGTTCTGGAGAAGATGCTGGGCAGCACAGGACACACATCACTAGGACAAGTCAAAGTTTTCAGTCTGAGTTCTAGGCTTTATAGACAGAATTAAACATCGTGCAGACAACTGCTTATATAGTCTGTGACTCTGCTATATCCTGCTTGAAGTGTCTACCAGTTGCATAGTCCTAGGGCTGGCCTTTGTGCCTAGCAGGGAGCTACTGGGGTAAAACTTCAAGTTCCCAGAAGCAAGTTCTTTGGCCACCTCCATCTGTACAGTACAAACGTCTATAGAAGAAATACACTGGGAAGAGAATCTGTCACACTGTCCATCATCATCAAATTCTGTGGACTCTTACCTCTTACTGTGCCTTTAGAGACCGCATTGTTCTCTGACTCCTTTTTCTTTAATGGGCTCTGTCTTTACTTGCTGGAGTCGTTGTACTTAGACAAGATGCAAGTTTTGCATCATAAAGGGGCTTCCTAATAGCCCACAGTGAGTCCCACTGCTCCATGTCTCCCCTTGCTAAAAATTAAACATGTAAAATTAGGAGCTGAATGTCTCTGTATCTGGGGGTCCTTGTGCATGGTTGGAAATGAGATGTTTCTGGCTATTCCTAGGAATTGCTATTGAACGGTTCAAAAAATGGCAATCCCTAACAAAACTTTTTTCAAAGTATTTTGCTTTAAATACTGTAAATCACATTGGATGTACACATTTTTGCTCATAGCTTTCCTTGCTTCTCTTGACAGCACACTCCAGTGACATCCCAGCTCCCTCACTGAGAAAGGCTTTTGGGTGCAACATCCTCACCTATACTTTCAGACCCCTAGAAAGGGAACAAGAAAAGAGAAGGGAAGGTTCACTGCAAGCAGAAAAGTTAGCAATTTTCCTTCACCACAGGAGACTCTGCAATTCTGTGTCTGCAGGCCCTAGTGCTGTATTGCCTTGAGTAAGTAATTGTCCTAAGTGTGATCTCCAGGCAGAATCAAGTCCTGGTCCAAAGCAGTGCACACCACCGTTTTCCTGGCAACCTCGAGTCTGTCTCCTTGTAACAGGCTTCCCAACTGACAGGCTTCATCTTAGGACAGTAATCACATAGAGAGGCTGTAGTAAGTGAATTTAATTTCTCTCCTGGCCTAGCAACAGATGCTTTTGGATGAATGGTCAGAGTTTGCATTTAAAAGCTCACTGCAAAAAGTAGTATCTATGGGTGACTGAGCTCGCAGTGTATCCCGTAAATCTGCACTTCCTCACTGTATATGAGAATGCTGGGTGTTGGGAAACCTTCAGAACTGTAAGCGGAGAAGGAGCCCCATTAATTCCTGTCTAGACTGGCTTCTGAGCCCAGGTTCCAGAGATGAAAGGGCACTTTATTAAGACAGGGCATAAATCCACCCTGCCAACAAGTCCACACTCCTCTGGATTATTTACACCTCTCTCCCTCCCTCTGGTCATTGCCTGTCCCTATATAATCTACATTAAAGTTCTGACAGGATTAAGCCAATATATCTTAACTTTTGAATATCAGGCTCTGTGTGCTTTCGTTTCCACCGTGTCACAAAAAAAGACTTCATATTTTCACAGATAGACTGAAAAAAAAGTAGGTGTCTAAGGAAGGGAGCTTGTTGGACATTGGTCATGGGGGTGCAGAGAGCATGGCCGTTTTAGGACAGAGCCTCTGAGGAGAGCAGGCCTTTTTACTCCAGAGATCTTGTGACTTTTCATTGCTATTGCTTTTTTTCTTGTTGTTGGAAAGTTCCTATCGACAGTCTGTGTTTTTTTTAGTGGTTATGGAAAGAGCCCCAGCACTGTAGGAGCCTGGAAGCATGTGTTTGCATGAGCTTCCCCACCTCTCCTTGCAGCCAGGCAATGAGGAGCAAACAGTGCTTGTGGAAAAGAACCTCAAAGGGACTTTGACACAAGTATTTTTAGGCTGAAACAGTAAAACGTGCACTCACTGTATCAATGTCTCTGCAATGCTGGCTCATGGTTCATTTCATAGCTTCTCTTCAGAAACAGGAGTGCGGGCTGTGGGTTATAGCAGCTATGTGGGTGCTGTGCATTGAAATGAGAGGCAGGCATGGTGCCTGCAGCTGCATTCAACAAAATCTGTGGATGGCATGGAAGAGTCGCAGGACAGCAGCCTGCAAGGCGACATCCAGGCCTTGCTGCAGGACTGGAGTTCATCCTCCCCAGGCATTACCTGGGGCATTACCAGGCATTGTAACCAACAGCAAGGTCAGTACTTTGGTAAGAGCAACAATTACTTTGGATTCATTTGTTTGAAAGGAAATTTGAGTTCACGAGCACTCTCTGATGCAGGACTTCCTTCCTGGGGCATGTGATGATAGAGCTGTACAGTGCTCAGAGCTGTGTGACTGAGGCATGCTGCAGATTTCAGCACGTTGTGGCAGTGACAGGCTAAGGGAATGACAAGTCCTGTTGAAAGGACATGCTTGAATTTTTGTGCAGAGATCTGAAGAAAGCACAGTGTCACAGTCTGCTCAGGTCTGCATTTCAGCTGCCTGCAGTACTTGCAATCCTTTTGTATTCTCTTTCTGCTGCAGTTTTTAGTAAATGAGCTTACTGGCATGTTCAGTTTGAAGTCATTAGCAAATGTTTACCTAAAGTGAGTTTGAAGCCTATAAAAAGGACTATCTGAAGTGTTTCCAAGATTTGCATTCATTTGGCCAAAGAAATCATGATACCTGACTTATGTGTACCGTCCAAAATAACCAGGCTGCTCCAATTTTTAATATCAAGGGCTTGCATTAAACTTAAAAAAACTGCTTCCAAACCATGGCTCAGTCAGACTACAGAAATATTTCAAATAGATACACTAAAATAAATGAAAGGTTTTCACATACCTGGGGAGGAAAAGAGAAAAAAAATCACTGAACGTATTATTCAGCAGCTTTCATACTCGCAGAACAGTCACTTTTTCAGCAGCATTAAAAGCCAGCTTCATCTCTTCATTAAATAACCAGCTTGGTCTCTCCATGTGCTGCACCACCTGAAAGTGCAAAATAGAACACCTGACTTTTCCATTTTTGCCCTTGTTGTCTAGTTTATTGTTATATTTGGGGCCTCAGTAAACTGCAGTTGTTAAACAGTTTCTACCCGTTCCTTTCTAGCAGCTTTGAGCTGAATGAGCTCAGTGTAATCCCCACGTCCTTTCTGCTCATACAGCTGGATGAATTTCCTATGCCTTATCATCCTTTTTGTTCTCCTCAGTGCAGAGCCAGGTTCGTGTCAGGATAGGCAGAGGGCTCCATTGCTCAGGGCCACAACTGAGCACAAGCCCCAGTAAGACAAGAGCCTTATTGAACCTGCCCCAGCCAGGACCGTGTCGCCCCAAGCCTGCCGGGCGCAGGCACTCATCCTCCATGTGGGGAGAGCACGTGGCAGCTGCTGGATGCAGGGATGGGGCATGCTGCGTTTGTGCTAAGGACAGAGCAGGAGCAGTAGGCTTTTGTGTAGCAGAAATAGTCCACAGAGTCCCAGAGTTACTTCCCACTGGCTTTACTTTGGTTCATCAGTTTCAGTGTCTTGGTGGGTAGAGTCAGCAACAAGTCTTAATGGCCAGCTGTTAGCTTGGCCTGGGAGAAGACACTCAAATACTCAGAAGCAGGCAATATAGGGAGAACCGTCTTTAGAAAGAAGCTGATTTTTTTTCATTTTGTGGGGTGTATTTTTACATTTCCTCTAGCCTAAATTCACCAGGAAGCAAGTTTCATGGTAATCTCATATTTTCCATCTTTTTATACAGAGAGAGCCTTGCAACAAATATGAAAGATGGTATATGTATAAGGACCAAGTCTCTAGTTACCTGCATAACCTGATTAACAGTGACATTAAGTCCTTATTCCCTGTATTGTAGGCTGTGCTGTGATGGCAGTGTGCATGAATACGCTGGATTGCTTGAAATTAGGAGCTTCTGTTAGTGGTCTTGTTCCTGCAGCACAGAGCACAGCAGGGTGCTTCCAAAATACAGGGTCATTACAGGGACAGGTGACCCAGGAGGACCTTCATCTGCTGCCCTGATGATATCCGAGATAGAAAGTTTGACACCATCACGAGTGTCCCTGCATCACCACAAAGTCATGTAGTCGGCTGCTGTTTAGACATGCCCTGTGCAACTATTTTCAGCTCTGTTTTCAGACATGAGGAACAGAGGTTTTATCATCTAAATACTCAAATACCTTTTCACATAAGGAAAGCAGACAGGTTAGTTTGAATTACAGGAGCAAAAAGTTTCCCCAAATCTCCATCCACTGGCTGTTCCACTGGATTTCTTGGTTGTACCTAGAATCTCCCCTCCTTTCTGCAGGAAACAGCTCTCCAGTCCCGTAGACACCCAGTCAAGTGCTGGAGTCCCTCTGTTCTGCACCAGCTGTAAAAATGGCAGGTATTTCCCCTGAGACACCATGAAATAATAGAATGACTGAAATAATCAACAATAAATAGATAAAATTGTAATACTTTCCCATAAAATAAATTGTTGTATAATCAACCATCCTTCATCAGATAATACTGCTGAAGGAAGAGCTACTTCCAGCTGGCTTCTGGCCCATCTTTCATTTTCATCAGAAAGAGGTGAGAGAGAAGGAAATGGTGTGGATCTTCTGAGAATGCCAGCATGGAAAACCCCGACACCTTTGTACTGGAAAGATGCTGCCATTGGGTCTTTTAAAATAACACTAAATAAGAGCTGGGGTGAATTATCCAAAAGGCAGAGAATTTTTGTAAACCTTTGCTATCTGGCAATGTGGAGAGACCCTTTTCTTCTCTGTTTAACTTGCCTGTTATTTCCTCCTTCTGGCATTTATTAATCTGACTGGTTAACCATTGAGTCCAGCCTGCAAACAGATCTCATCACAAATCCTGTTCTCCACGGTGTACTGGGAAAAGGCTCTGGCTGAACAAACTCATGTCTTCATTCTGAAGAGCAGAACTAAATGATAGAGATAGATGTTTACCATGAAATTCACACTAAAGCTTTCCTGTTTGGAGCAGCCAGAGATGCTGATGACACTTGGATTTCCATTTGTAGACAAGCTGCGTTTTGACAGAGCCCTTTGCAACTCATCGACAATTTGGGTGCTTCTGGCTATGCAGTATTCACTGCACCCATCCCAGTCCTGATAAGCCAGATCAGGAGCCCTAATCACAGGGGTAGTGTGTTCAATAACGATTGCTCTTTAATTGTTTCTGATCTTTATCTCCATTTCTCTCCCCCAAGGGTTTTTTTTTTTTTTTTTTTTTCCTGTGGGAGGATCAGTGCTTCTCTTTGAACTGACTTTTCCTTTCAACATTTATCATTCAGGACTGCTCTAGTGCCGTTCCAGCACAGAAGCTGCTTATACACTATTTGTAACAGCTGCCTTTTTTTTTTTTTTTTTTTTCGAAGTTTGCTATTTGTGGTGTGATCCGTCGCTTAAACCACTTGACATTGCCTTTCCTTTTCAACCGTGCACGAGACCCCCACACTGCACAACGTGCTGCTGAGAGAGCTGGGCCTGACCCCAGCCCTCCTGCCTCCAGTGCTTTCACATCTGAACGAGGGGCAGCATTTCTGTGTGCTGCAGGGTGACCGGGCTGAAAGCACAGCCTGAGCACCGTGCTGTGAGCGCGGGAGGTGAGCCACAGCCAAGCATGGTGTTCAGGCGGGGGCTGATCCCAGCTCCAGGGGGATCTGCACCTCTGGAGACTGGCCTCTCAGTCGGGGAGATTTGCAAAGGAAGCCTCAATGCACTTGAAATATGAACAAGTGTTTGGGATAACGGAAGAAGTGAAAAATAGTGTGAGGCAGAAAGAGAAATCAAAGCTACAACCTGATTCCATCAGTGGAGTCATCATGCCCTATGGCTCATGCATTATTTTGTAGCATGGGGACCAGTTACTGGACAGCTCTTCCATTTGCATCTGATTATTAAAATAAATAATGTATGCACTGACCTGAAAGTGATTTACTCTCACAAATCACCCTTTGCATTGGTAGCTGACAGGACTGCTCGTGTCTGAGGAGCTGAGAAAAGCCCGTGGTGCTGTCCCTGTTCCTGTACAACATGCTCTGCGGCTCCTGCTGTTTAATCTCTGTCCATCCCCACCTGAGCGGGTGCCAGAGGAGAACCTGCTGCACCCCTGGGAGCCCCAGCCAGCAGGATGCAGCAGGGCAGCTCCGTCAATATTGACTTTACTGCAGGCTTTGGTGTGCAGCGATGGTTATCTTGTTCACCGGGTAGGATTTCGCCCATTAGTACAAGTGTCTTTGAAGCCATTAAATACACAAAATGGATGGACTTGAAAAGTGGGGGGTCCTTTCAAATGGGGGCATGTTATCAGCCCATACAGGTTATAAAGACCAAGGCCTGTTCTTAGGGCTGCATACTGGGCAACAACTGTAAATGGGACTTTTACGGGGTGATCTCTGTCTGCCACGCTTGTTGGCTTGCCATATAGCTCTCCCTTGCATCGTTGGCACAGCACTTGGCAGGGTTTTCTTCTCTTGGTTTTCAGGGTTTTCTTTTTCTAGGTGCACCTGTGCAGCCCTGCTTTCCTGGCTCTGGCATTAGACTGGCTGAAAACTTTCCACCCATGCATGTTTGCTCAATGGGAAGGAGCGTTTTGCACAGCATGAAATTTTCCATTGTATTCATGATCAGTTCTGGGCAAACTCACTCAAGGTAAGAAAAAAAAATCTGGTCCATGAGAGCTGACTCCACAAGCACCCCAGGGCAGAGACAGCCCCGGTCCTTGCTCTGGGCAGGAGTGCTGCCAGCAAGGGGTGGCACAGCCTGACCTTGCGAGCCTGCCCACAGAGGCATGCTGCTCTGGGGAACGGAGTTGTGCTGGCCTGGGTCACGCCAGCTGGAATTTCAGGAGACAGCACAGCGAAGGTCTGACCTGCTGTGTGCAAAGCCCTGGTCACTTTCCCCAGCTGTGAGTGGGAAGCTCCCAGTTAGCAGGATTTCCTCCCCTCTGCACAAGTATTTGGCAGCCCCTGAGTTGGGGTGGTATGAAGGTGGCATCACTTCAGGAAGGCCATAACGAGCTTGCCGTTAGCACAGGAAAGGTGTTTGCATGGTGCATGCAGGCTGAGCTCCTGCGTGGTGACTATTTACAGACAGGCAGTGCTCTGGGTTCACTTGGTGCTGAGAAATGCTCTTCCAGCAGCCAGGGGAACAATCCTGGGCAGAGAGAGTTGGGGAACCTCCAGGGACCAGCTAGGAAGCAGCACAGAGCGCTTTCAGCCCCACGTCTGCCTGCAAAAGCCGAGGGTGCATACACCTTGCCAGCCCCAGCTCTGCCTGCTGCAAAGGGCTACCTCTAAACCAAGGGAAGGAACTGCAGCTGGGAAATAGGGCCCGTGGTGTGCTGCGCTAAGGGTGGTTGATCTCACCTGAGATGGGTGGGCTGCACGGCTGTACTGCCCACAAAAGCTGACGGGAGAGCAGCTCGGCTTGCTGCTGCATGGATGGGGTACTTGGGTAGGGAGCTGCATCTGGGGATGGAAGTCTGTCTGTCTGTCTTGGGCTGCAATCCAGGACCTTCTGCGTTAGGAACAAGAAGAAAAGGAAATGCAGGAGATGAGAAGAAAATCTCAGATAGCAGGTTTAGGGAAGCAGAAAAGGGATGGACTCCCGTGAGGCTCCAAACAGAAAATGGAAATAAATCTGTGGCAGGTGGTACCTGGCTTCAGGCTGTTCATGGGTGTCTCTGGAGAAACAGAGCCTCTTGCTCGCCATCCTCTTGTACTGCAAGTAATCTTGTCCTCCTGGAGAAAAAAATAGGGAAAGAGTTGTGCTTGGATGAAGGCAGCTCTCAGAAGCTTTTCTGAGAACTGCGTCCTGGTGCGTGTGCAGAGCTCCTGTGCTTGTTTGACCTATCCTGCAAGGTGGTGCCATGGCAAATGCTCCAATATCCGTGCTGCCCAACTGAGAATGAATTCTGATAACTTTATAGTGCTTCCCTATATTATAAACCAACCTTCAATTCATGTTAATAGCTTGATATGGGATTTAAATGCTCTGAGTCAGGAAGGAAAAAAAAGCACTGGTGCCTCTGTTATTAGGAGGTCTTTAGCAACCAGGACAGGTTTAATCATCGAGTGGATAAATCTGCAGCTGGATTAAAGCCTAATTGCCCTGTGATGAATCCCTCTGCAATATTTCATATCAAGCACTTGGTTTACAACCAGGCCTGAGTAGGGAGCTCTGCAGTGCCTATTGCTGTGCTCGGGACACTGATGCAAATGCCTGGTTTAATTTTATTCTGGTGCTTTAGAGGAAAGCATAGAAAAGAAATAAGTTACGGGCTCTGGCAAAGCAGCATGAAGGTATTTCACTCTAGGTTTTTCCCCAACTGTGTTTTACCCTCTTTGCCTGCTGCAGGCCAGAGGCCGTTTCAGGACTGCTTTTGCGCTGCTCTCTGAAAGCTTGGCTGCAAGGCCGCCTTGGCAAAGGCTGGAGCAGCACCAGGCAAGCAGGCTTACGTGGTGACCCTTAGCACTGTGGTTGCTCTTGCCAGAGGCAGTTAATTTCCCTAAATGCTGTTCCTCTAGGTATTTCTGAGGGGCTTGTTGCTAACAACCTGCTGGCTGCGAAGCGTTGCCTCCAGCCACCAGATCCGAGGTTTCTCAGCGATGTCCAAGGGTAAAGCTGAGGGCTGTGGCCTTGTGTGAGGTAGGAGAGGGAAATGTGGCCCTGGACTTGCCCTGTTTACTAGGGGAAGGAGGCAGGTTGTGCTTTGCTGGCTTTTCCCATTAACTCCCAATCTCCTAATAAAATACTACCAGGAAAAAAAAAATCATTGTTCCTGCCAAATTTAACAGGAAATTGAGAATAAATATTTTACTCCAGCAAACTTGGTTTTTAGCAGCACAAGCTTTTCCTGGGGGTGGGTAGACGCCTGCTTGGTCTATCCTTTAAGCCAGCCCTGGCAGAGCAAGTCACTGTGGGGAGCTGGGCACTGCTGCAGACCCCATGGGAGCCAGGCTTGCTGGAGGGGATGTAGCTCTGGCTGCTGTCACACCTCCCCATCCACCTCTTACAGCCTTTTCTCACAACTAGCCATATGTACAAAGGGATGAATGTGAGGTTTTGCTTCCAAACGTGAAACCAGCTTCGTGTAATATCAGTTTGGGGAAAAAAAAAAAAAAAAAAAAAAAAAAAAAAAAAAAAAAAAAGGAGCATTTTTAGCCTAGTTACATTAGCAGAGATGCCAAAGGGTGCTACTGTGCCATGGGAAAGGGGCTGAAAACACAAAAGGGGTAAATGAGCTGAGGCAGAGCAGCAGATGCAGTGTGGCAGCTATTGGTAAGCCATGGCCTGGGCACAGCTCTCCGAGGGGGCTCTCGGCTGGTCTGTGGGACTGCTCAGAACAGGGCAGTGCTCCTCGGCTGTGTTGTGCAGAGAAAAACGAACAGCCATTAAAAGTGATAAACAGTCCTAATGGCACATAGAAAGCCCAGATAACAGGGAAGAAAATGCAGCTTTTCTGCATGTACTGGGGGGAGGAGGGGATGGGAACAGGAATCTTTTTAATCCAGAGGGAGAAAAATTTCTAGTGCAGCCCAAAAGCAAGGGGGAAGCCAAATAGCGCACAATGAAGTAAATAAACTACTCTGTAATAGCCTTGTTAAAGCAGCCCAAGATGTTTTTACAAGTGTGTGTTTTTGTTTTGTTTTGTTTTTGTTTTTTGTTTTCCCCCCACAGGTGGCAAGGTGGCTTATTTGGAAGGGGTGATTAGTACCTGGAAGGGCAGGGTGTGGGCAGTCTGCAGCTCACAGAGCGACCCACATCTCCATCCAGCCCAGCTGCCTCTGATGGGGGAATGAAAGCTATCCCTCCTACCTCCTGGGAAGGAGGAAATGAAGTCCCCAGGCCTTTGTGGGCTCATGCAGCTCCTCCTGCAAGGGATGGAAACAGCCAGGGTGTGGGGTAGGGCACAGCAGGAGTTGGCCAGGTGCCTCCGGCACCTAGGGGTGAGCGTGCTGCCAGAGGGGTGCTGAGCCCCAGCAGCATCTGCACCTCCTTGTAATTAAGGCTAAGTCAGAGCTGTACGAGGTCGTGTTTTTTCCAGCTGAGGGGAAACTTCTGCCATGCATTCACCTGCATCTCAGTGCCTGCCAGCTCTTATGCCAGATGTTTGAAAGCCCACACATGGTATTTTCACCAGCTGAGCAAAAGTCTTATCTAAGCAGATATCTTGTTGTACAGCATCATTTTGGGTCTTTCTGAGGAAGTCTCATCCTGGGGAATAACTCTGTAGTTTGTCTCTTTGTTTTAATTTCCTTGCCTGATGGCAGCAGGCCTGAGCCTTCCAAAAGGCACAGTTGAGCTCCACAGGCTGAAGTGCCCGGGGGCATCTTGTTTCTGCAGGTCTCCCGAGGGACCAAAACCAGGGCAGCGATTCATCTGTGTCACCAGTCAGGGTCCTGCAGGGACAAACTCCCAAGAAGGGAGCCTCTACCTCTCCTTGAGCCTTGCTGCTCAGCTGCACAGGGGCTCGTGCCCTTGCTCCATCAAGTCCAGAAAGCCCAACTCTGCCCTGCCCAGCCTCCAGGTCTTTGCCCCCAGACTCCTGGAGGTTACTTTGGTGGCACAGCCACCCTGCCTGAGCTGTGATATGGGATTGTCTTGGCAGGTTTTTCTGCAGTCACAAGCCTCAGAACTGTGAAGAGTCTAAGAGCTGCTTTGTGTGCTCAGCTTGGTTTGGATCACCTCAGGCAATTTGTGAGTGCAAGAGCTACATCCTGTGAAACCTGAGTTTCTGCAGGATTAGGGACGGTCATGTTAAGGCTTTAGGGTTTTTGACTGAAACCATCCAGACGGTCTGAATGTCCTTCCAGCTGGGGCTGTGTTCCTTTGAGGGCTTGAGGCTCTGCTGAGCTTTGAACATCTAACAAAGCCCCAGACCAGACAAGCTGTCCTCATTCAGTACGTTTGCTCAGTTGTAAGAGAAATATCTGTAGTGGGAGTGCTTTCAGCTCCAGGGAAAATCAGGCAGATTTTCCATAAGATTTTTAAAACAACCTATAAATTCATCCATGGAGGCAAAACTCCCTATTAAAGCCATAGTATCTGTCTAATACTTGCTAGAAAAAGCTTTGCTTTCAGCAGTTTAGACAGCTAATATCATTCCTGTCTGACCTGCAGGTTTCATCCTGCTATGTTCTGTGGGGACTTTTCCCAGACTACAAGTTAGACTAGATAAACAGTCTCATATGGACACAAGAGAGGTAATTATATCTAGGAATGAAATGGTATTTCTCCTGTGCTTGACAGCAGTAAAATGCAAAAGAGCAGTTGAAAACCAAAGGGGAAGAATATCAGAAAGAATGAAAAGTAAGGGATAGGAGGGATTTAGACAAATTCGCTAGAAAAGGCACCTTCCCCTGAGGGATTTGGAAATACAACCAACAGTTACATCAGGGAGAATGAAAAAAAAAAAAAAAAAAGAAAAAAGAGAGAGAGAGAGAGAGAAATACTGCAGTCTGTAAAGATCTGTTCTTTTTTACTCCTAAGCCTACATCAAGGGTGACTCAAGCACCCTTCTAGAAGAGAGAAAATCCATTGGTGAATGTTAGTGAAATCCTGGATTTATGACAAACAGCTCTGCAAATCTCCTTTCTCGGGCCAAGCCATCCTTTGGACTGGCCTGGATGAAGAAGACTGGGAACGGCAGGGAAAGCTGCTTGTAGAGCTTTTCATGTGGTTTCCATGGCTGGAAAAGTGTGGCTGGGTTCCCTGCCTCCTTGTAAGTGGTCAGAACAGCTGTTTCATTTAAAGTGGGGCTCGAAGTCTCAGGTATGTTCCAGGAAACCAGCGTGGCAGGGAGCGAGACCAGACAGCACGCGGCGTGCGGCTCGGGGAGACCGCTTGTTTTCTTTGAGGGTCTTTGTGATGGGCTGCGCTGAGCAATCCCGGTGCTGGCAGCCCTTTGCACACCGCAGGTTCCTGGGATGCTAGGAAGAGACTGCACGGATGCCGTGGTGCTGTGCGCACGTGCTGTGCTGTTCTTGTCTGCTCCAGGTTGGTTCCACTGCCAATGGGAACAGCTTCCAAGGGATGGAGTTCATTCCTATGCTTCCTTATTGAGGCACTTAAATGCCAGTCCCCGCTGAGATAGCTGGAGAGCTGGTCGATGTTGTCTTGGTTCTCAGTGAAAAGTGCCCTCTGCTCGTGAGCAACAGATGAAATCCATGAGCTCAACGTGCATCACTGCTTGTCTGGGGAGAAAGAGAAGACCAATAGTAGGTCAAGCCAGGAAGACTCAGCAGTCCTCCAGAAATAAGAGGGGCGCACACCAGGATGCACAGGCAGTACCCCTGGCTGTGCTGCCTCTGGGAGCTGTGAGCACTAACCAAGGGAGCCATGCTCAGCTCCCTTCTGCCTGCACCCTGCTCCTCATCCCAGTGCCTGCACTGGGGAGGGCTCCTGCAGCCTTCTGTCCCTGCTCTGCCAGTGGGTAGAGCTATTCCTTCGTTGTTCTCAGTACTTTTTTCTCTCTGATGGCTCCTGCTCCCCATGTGCAGGGCTGGTTGTCCTGCTGGTGAGCAGCAAAACCTCCTGCAGTTTCACTGCTGAGCAGATCCTGTGGTTGCTCTTGGCTGTGCTCCTCTAACTTTGTTTTCCATCCTGCTCCTACTGGCCCTCCTTGCAGTCTGATTTGTTCCGCCAAGTGCCTTCCATGAAGAAGGGAAAGAAGGCAGGAATATGCTTTTCACCCGGCTCTCAGACATGAAGTCATCAGGCTGCCTGAGTCCAGCTTTCTTGCGCTCGCTGGCAGCACAGGACATGGCCTTGACAGCCTGGATGCGCTGTTTCTTCAGCAGAGTACAATGCCCCTTTGTGCAGGGCTCCTGGGCTGGCCAGGTTAGGTTTTGTTTGACAAAGCCTCTTTAAATTTCAAAATTTTCTCCATGGGGTTGTAAAGAAAAAGATTTCTTTCTTCTTCCAGTCAAATCTTAGCCCAAGTTTGTTCAAAACAGGTCTGTGACCCTGGAGCTAGGTTTCAGGTTTGCAAATAAACCTGTAACCCAGGCAGCCCAGGCATTTTGTAATCAAATTTGTGCATAACAAAGATGCTGTGATTTCAAGCCTGGAGAGAAAAGATGGGGCTGGGAGGCCAGAGAATTGCCTTTTACTCCAGCATCGCCTGCAAGCTGCGTGTAGAAAATTACACCATTGCTCTGTTTGCAGCTTCCTCGCTTGTCAAGTGGCACCGAGCAGTTGAGATGTCTTGCAGGAATGGTGTAAACCTCTCCCCACGCTTCCAGAATGCCTGAGGTCCTTCCATAAAGATGATGAGAGAAGTGAGGGGGATGGAGGGAGTTTCCTCTGGAAAGGGGAATCCAGAATGAGAAACACATTCAGCCGCTGCACAGAGCAAAAACACACGCGCTTTGATTGCAGGAGCCAGACCGTGCGTGCCTCACATGTGCAGCTGCCCAGATTTATGGCCTGTTATCCTCCTGGCAATTACGGGATGTTGTGGTGGGCTCTGCGTGAGCGATGCGCAGGTTGCCCACACAGCCCGGCCTTCTGAGAAATGACACGGCGCTCGCTCCGCCAGCGCTCGCCATGTGCTGCGGCCAGCAGCAGCTGTGCTGGAAAACCACCACGGAGGAAATCACAAGTTAGTGAGTCACCGAGACCGCTGCCAGCCTGTCAGGAGACTCTCCATAACTCAGTTTTCATGTGCTTGTGCTTCTGCTCTGAAGCAGGCTCAGATGCCACCTTGAGCAGCAGGGTGGTTGTGGGCAGGTGGGAAGATGGACCTGGTTTTCATTCTCCAACCCCAAAGGGATGTGAGTGCCATGGAAATGGGAAGTCTCCCATGCAGACTGCAGCACACCCCTCAAAGGCCAGCGGAGATGCTGCCCCGTGCCCCCCACCCTGCCCAGGAAAGGTGCTGCTCAGGACAGGGCCAGGGGCATGCTGCTGCCACGACACTTCTGGCCCCGCTGCAAGCATCAGTATTGAGGTCTTCCCAGAGCTTTGGTCCAGCTCTGAGGTCCAAGTGGCTCAGGCTTTATTCGTGCAGTGGGAGATCCCTTGCAGCTGCTCTGGCCCAAGAGCACGCTGCTGTGCCTTGGACACAATTCCACTTACATCATTTGCATCTATGAGAATGGGCAGAAAAGCTGTTGATGCAAGTGTGTCGAGCAGGCAGGTCTGTAACACAAAATGCAGGCGTTTAGCCAGCCAGCCAGCAGAGTAAGGGTTTTCTTAGAATCCTAGAATGGCTTGGGTTGGAAGGGACCCTTAAGGATCATCAAATTCTAACCACACTGCCACAAGCAGGGAAGCCTCCCACCAGCCCAGGCTGCCCAAACCCCATCCAGCCTGGCCTGGGGCACCTCCAGGGATTGGGCACCCACAGCTTCTCTGGGCTGCCTGGGCCAGTGCCTCAACACCCTCTGAACAAAGACTTTCTTCCTAACACCTGATCTAAACCTCTTTTAGCTTAAAATTGTTTCCCTTTTTCCTAACACTATCTTGTTTTCCTTCTGTGCTGCCCAGGGAGATGAGGCTGGAGAGCAGTCAGGCTGTGAGGGCGCCTGGCTGAGATGTTTCCTGCATACCAAGGAGGACGCTGGAGACCATACTGGAGGCCAAACCCCTGGGAAAAGGCAGCATTGTGCTGTGGGACACGGAGCAGGTAGGGTCGGTGCTGCTGTCCTCCTACGGAGCTGGGGCTGCCTCCCTGGGGCTCCCTGCAGCCGCCCTTGCCTCCCAGCTCGTCTCCCCCGCCTGTGGCTTTAAATGCCTCTCTTCCTTAATCCCAAACAAGTGGGAGCGGGATGTGGAGCAAACCAGTTCCAAATGCTTGAGCTGGGGGCTCTGGACTGGGTCTTGCTCTCCTTAAAGCCAAAGGCAAAATCCACAGGAGACAGAGGTGTTAAGATACTCCCTGGCTGAGTATCAGATGCTGTTTTCCTTGGAAAAGAGAGGGGTCCGTGAGCGGCAATTTTGTCAGTGAGCAAGACCAGGTATTTTCAACATCAAAACAGACAAGAAAGTAGAAGCATTTTCTATGGAAACATAGTTGAATAACGATGACGTTTGGGATTTGTACACAGAAATGCTTTTACTGCTTTCTTTTACAAAAGCTGGGCAATAATTCTTGTTTCGGGACTAGAAGATTTTCAAGCAATGAAAACACTCCCTTAAAATCCCCATTTTAAAAGCAGCCCATTCTGCAGTGAGTTTTTGGATGACGATGACTTCTCACCCCTTTTCCCAGCCGGGGCTGTGCAGCACATGTTCCCTCGCAGCAGCAGGCAGAGCACAAATGGCCAAGGCTGCCCGATCCACCCGGCGCTGCCTTCTCTGTTCTTAGACTCACTTCTGCCCATAGCACCGGCACGTGCTGTGCTCACCATCAGCAGGAGATCCCCTGTCAATGGCTGCTTGGCTGGTGACAAACCCTGGGAGATCACAGCGCTGGGGAGAGGTGCCTGGGAGGCAGCTTGACAGCAGGGCGAATTCCTAGCTAGCAGTAACGCGCTCGTGCGTTGTTGCTCTTTGATCAACCGTGCTTTAAATTGACACTTGGACTTAACTTGCTCTGACTTCCACGTGTAAACTAGCTCGATGTAGGCAGGTCCCCCAGGCTGTGTAAGGATGCCTCCAGATGAATGTTGGTGTGTCTTGATGAGGCAGCCCCCCCATTTTCTACCCTCTCAGTCCCCTCGGCAGGGAGCACCCACCAGCGCAGCAGGACACGTATTTTGGCTCCTTGCCTTCGCAGCCAGGTGGTCCCTCAGCTGCCCAAAGCTCTCTGCAAAAGCCCAATGTGTGGCCCTCCAGCTTGAAAAGCTAGGTATCCCCTTGGACAAACTTCCCAAACGGTGTCAGAAATGCTCATGAAGCATAAGGCGGTATCTCTCCTCGGTGGTAGGAGTAATGCTGGGTGGCACTGTTTATTCGGTGAAAAGGCAGCTCAGCAAGTGCTCATGGTGGCTGAAACCGTTTCTGAACTGGGATCACGTTCAGTGGGTAATCTGGGAGGGGAAAAAGACGGAGAATGAATGCAAAACAGCCAGACGAGCAGATGGATTTTGATTTGAAAAAGTTCTCTGCATTGTTTTGGGCTGGTGTTCCTCTGCAAAATGTGGAATTTGCTATTTCTGAATGAACAAATGAGTTTACTGTTTTTAAAAAATGTGCAAGTGAAACAAATGAAAAGGAAAGTGATTCTCGTGGATTAAGGTAAATGTTCTGTTTGACCAGGCGTGGTTGAGCTTTTCTTACTTTAGTTTTGTTCTGTGTAATGCCTTATTTTGGAAAGGGGGAAGGGGAAAACACATTGAAAACATTTATGCTAAATCCGCCTGAAATGATCTCTTTCCGAGCTAAAAAATGACCATTTCCCATTGGTCCCCTTCTGGTCAGACGCAGGCATGGAGAGCTCTCCTGCACACACTGCTGGTGCAAAGAGAGCTGGCGGCCACGTGTGACCTCTGGCAGTCGCACCGTGGCCCACCACGAGCCCTGAACCATCCATCCCCAGCTGGTGCAGCCCTGTTGGTATCGTGCCTGCTGTGTGAGCTGCCTGCTGGGGAGCCCCGCTGCTGCCACGGCCTGCTGCAGCGGACAAGGGCTCCCTCTCTGCCCTGCGGCTGCTGGTGCTGCTCAGCAGGTGCCACTCTCTGCTCTGGGGTGGCCGCTCCTCAGCACAGGTGACATCTGCAAGCATCCCCAGGGGAGAGGCTGCTTTGGGTTAGATGAAAGCTGGGTGCCTGGCACCCCGAGTCCTCCTCCTGCGTGCCTGCAGCCAGCAGCGCAGGTGATGCTGGTTATGCACATGACTTCGTGGTGTGAGTTGGGCTTGATCTTCTCACTGAGTGCTTGCACAGATGTCCTTTGGGTCTCGTGAACATGTGTCTTCAATTAATTTTCATCAGTGGGGCTGAGGTAAAACACTTTTCCAGTTGGAAAACGAGATGCCTGCTGTACTTACTCCAAGTGGCAGATTTTCAGGCCAGGTCTGCTCCCATTCAGACTCCTAAGGGCAAATTTTCCACCACCGTGCTGAGAAGTGGCTGTGGGGACATCGCAGGGCTGCTTGTGTCCAGCACCCAGAGGGTGGGACGGTTGGGGCAACGTGGATCCCACCAGGGGACTGCCCTCCTTTAGCTTCCTCACCTGGAAGCTGGCTCGATACAAATGTCCCTGTTTCCATGCACAGACTTGTTAGCAGGGAACACGTAGGAAATGACCCCTCACCATTGCCAGTGTCATTTTACTGGTGAAAAGCACCGAGGTCCGTGTGAGCGGGTCAGCTTTGTGTGCCTGCTAATGCTCCATGCTGCCGTCGCTCTGATTTCCATCAGCCCTTCCCTCAGCACTGGATTCCTTCAGCAGGGCAGACGTGAGGGTATACAAATCAGGAATTAAAAGCAACAAGCCAGCCCAGGCTGGGAGCTTGTTCATCAGCCTCCGTAGGCTAAAATAGGCCAGTTGCACACAGGTCAAAATAGCAGTGGTGATTTGAGGCCTGTGTTCATTCTAAACACATCCAATCTGTATTTTCTTTCCTTTCTCTTACCCAAAGGATGGAAATCTCGCTGCGAGTGATTTGTTTTCCTTTGAGCAGGTCACATAAAATGCTGCCCCTGCGCGCCTCCGCATGATGGCCTGGCTTCACTCCGCAGAGCCCCTGGCAGAGCTGGAGCAGGGCAGAGATCAAAGCCGGAGCTTCTCCTTCATGGCTTTCCTCTTACAAATTTCTTCTCTCTTCTACTTCATTTTTTTTTTCCATAATCAGAGTCTCGAATCCTTTTTTGTTCCTATTCAGGCTCGGGATCAAACAGGCCAGACATCTGCTGTGGTATTTTTTTTAATCATTTTAATGATTTAATGATTTGTAGAGGGGAGGGAGAAGAGGGAAATGAAAATAATGATAATGCCAAAGAAATGCCACCATTTCTTTAATTCAGGCATAGTTGGGAGTGCCTGCTCTTCCCTCTTCTTCCTTTTTTTTTAATCTTGAGGAAATAATCACGATGATTGTAGCCGATGTATGTTGGCAAAACATTTAAGCAGACATGTGCCTGAAAACATGAATCACATCTATGTTCTTTTTCTTTTAGGAAATACACTGGTTAAGGCTTTTTCATCTGAAAATATATATATATATATATAAAAAAAAAAAAAGCTATTTGAAGCCCTCCTGATTTTTGTGAGTCAGCGGGGCCGGGCTTTGGAGGCAGGTGTGGGAGGAAGATCGTGGCTGGGAGGCGTGCAGGATGCGGCCTCTGAAGCCAGGCTGCTGGCTTTGTGCACAGATCTGTGCCGCCGTGCCATGGGGAGCCTCAGCTCGCAGAGAGGTCTCGTTTTTCAGTCAACATGACACCGTTCACGCTCTGAAAGCTACAGGCATCTTTGGGTTACATACCAGCACCAGGCCAGCAGACTATATGCAAACTCACCCACCCTGCTTGTTTTGGGAGAGGAGGCGCTCAGCATGCCAGCCGTCTCTGGGAAGAGGTCCTTTTGCAAAGAATGATGGATGGTGGGAATTTAGGCTGTCATTGTGGTCCCCTTATTTAAATTTAAATGCACGTGAAATGTTTTCTGAATACGGAGAGGTCATGTTAATGTACAGACTCTATCCTGTCATCTTGCTTTTCACTTTCTTGTGTAAAAAGCTAAAAACTTGAAGCAGAAAAATCAATACAAGCAAAACATCCAAATGTGGTGTATAATTCCCCTTATCTGCATGCCACTGCTCAAAACAAATGCATCAATCTATTTTATGTTCCGTGGTTATGAGCTGCCCTGAGGATAATCAAATGCACCTGCAGGAGATAAGGTCGCTGACGCCGGTTCCCACCCTCTTCCACTCTAGCTCCAAGTTTCTCTGCAGCCGCCTTCACCAGCTCCTTGTCCTCTCTTAGTTCCATTTATATTTCTTTCAAGATTGCTTTTCCATATGGATAGATTAAGTATATTTTTTTTTAATGCCATATACTCTGGAGAAATGAGACCTACTGAAAGCCCGGTAGTCGTAGATGCAATCCCGTGAGTGCAAAAGAGCACAGAGAAGTGCACGGCGGGCCCCCAACGGGAGGGCTATTGACATGGCTCTGTCTCCCCAGCCCTAATCAAGTTCTCCTCTCAGCCCGTGTCCTGCAGGCCTCTCACTCCCTTCAATGAGGGGAAATTTGCAGACAAATTTCTGCCAGCAGGACGCTGGAGCTCTCCTGCGTGGCGGGATAAAGATCCCTGCAGCTGGGGAGCGCATCCGGGCAGCCCCCCGCGTGCCTGAGACCAGAGTTTTGGCATCCCTGTCGGAAAATGAAATAAGACTGAGCTCCCTGGTGGTTCTGCAGCCCGGCTGACCAAGGCAAACAAGTGTGTAAGTGTTCCCACATGCTGGGGGTGCGTCAGGAGGACATAAATTGAGCTTCATACTCCTGGTCGTGGCACTTTGCTCTGGTCTGGAATTGCTTCTGTTATCTGGGGGGAGCTGCCCTCTCCAAAAGGCATGCAGCTCTGAAAACATGGCCTTCCCCAGCTGGTTACATGGGAGGAGTATTTGAGGCAATGCAACCACCACCTTCTGCCCTGGTATGGAGGGAGATGGGAAAGGTTTGGGGCTGCAAGCACCTCTGTCGCTGGGCACCTGCCAGCAGCAGCCCTTCCTTTACACTTGTCATCCCTCTAGCTGCTCCCCGTCACTAAATGAAGACTGTAAGTGCAGGATAAACAAAGAGCCCCTTCATATGAGGCAAGTTTTGGGGGCAGAAAGGTCTGAAAGGCTCAAGATACGGCAGGGCTTAATGCCGTAAATCTGATTAATTTACCTTGTGACAATCGTAACAAAACAGCGCGGGCTCAGAGCCGTGGCTGCGGGCTGACCTTTGGCTCGTGCTGAAAGGCAGCACAACGGGGGCTGGGGCTGGCCAGGGGAATGCCCCAGCCTTTCGCTGCTACCTGCTGCTTCCGACAATGCAATCGGACACAGCTCTCAGGGCAATGAAAAATGCCTCCCCGCTGAAGGCCCCTTTTTTCTCCCGGCCCTGGATGGGGCCAGCCCAAGGGCGTTTGGCTGGGGCCAAGCCGGCAGAGTGCTCGAGGCCTGGGCAGGCATCAGGCACCAGGCAAAGCTCCCCTGTGGGCTTCAGGGCTGCACCCAGCGTCACCACCTTATGGGGTGAGCCTTGTCTGAGCTGCCCAGTGCGGTGCAGAGATGAAAGCTTGGATTTTTCCATGCATCCCCCGAGGAGCAGGTTCCTTGGGTGTCCTCTTGCTGCCCCATGAGCACAGGCCCCTCTGGGGCCCTGGGCTGTGCTGCAGCCTGCCGTGCTTCTACGGCGTGAAGGTGGATCTCTAAGTACCTCATGTTCCCAGCCCACAAATGGCTTGTGCCTGCGAGAACTGCCACGAGGGAAGGTTCTCCTGTGTTCTGGGCTCACCAGAGAGGGATCACTGGGACCTGATGCATGTGCCAACACTGGATACTGAATTCACATCTTGACTTTTGCTTACAGACCCAAATCCTGTCCTTTGACCGTGCTGGGGACAATCACTCGTGTCAGTAGATGCTACCTATTTACATCTGGGGTTCTGCTAGGCCCCCTGGGCAGGACTAGCCATGTGAAGAAGTCCTCTCATAAAAATAAATCACCTGTATTGGAAAATTGAAAGTGGACGTAGGCTCAAAATACAGCACCCCCAAATAGACAGGATTTATGCTTTACTTTTTATTTTTAAAAAATCCTAACATTTTCTTTCTTCCAAGATTTCCTGTAAGTGATGTTACAGCATTGCAAGGCCAACAAAGCAGCGAGGCAGGCACCTGCGCAGCAGGGGGAATGTCCTCCCTGCCTGCTTGTGCTCCCTGCCTGCTGCTTTTGGGTTTGGGGCCAAACTCATTCACATTTCAAGCTCCCTGCTTTATACCACAACTGTTGGCTTAAGTTCTTTTTGCAGAGTAACTGTCATGAAGAAAGTTTGGGAGATTTCATAGCTTATTTTATTTTTATCAGCTTAAAAGTAATGGAAACCTTAAGAGATGAAAAATAACTCCATATTTTAATGGGACCGTATACCAGCAAGCAGTTGTCTGCCTTTAAATGCCTTGGCTGGTATCTACTGATGTGCATCAAAAATAGTTAATAAATGCATTTTGACTGGAACGTCTGCTGCAATTCTTGGTTGTTAAAGTTTAATTGCAGAGTAGAGCATCAAACTTTGAGACAGTTTGGGGACAGAGATTGATTGGGGTCACCAGGTTCTCCGGAATAAAATCTCAGCCCTTATCTCTGAAACGCAGCGTCCAATTGATTTTCTCTGGACCATTACACAGCCCATGGTGCTGGGCAGCCCAGAGTGGCCGAGTATCACACCTCTCAAAATCCTCTCCAAGCAAATGCCACAGCCCTCTGAGGACTCTTGGAGGCACAGCTTTCCCTGCAAGGACCGAAGAAGCATTGATGGCACCAGTGGGACGAGGGCTTGGCCGTTTTCCAGCCTCAGGCTGTATCCAGGGAAGTGTTGTTACCTGCAGGACGGCATTCTCAAGGCACCCAGCCACATGGGGCTGTGTGATTAAAAAATGCCAGTTGTTATTCAGCCAAACCGAGCGTTTCCATGCAAATCACTGAAATCCATTTAGTTCAGCATCCCTGCCTGCAGGACGGGGAAAGCCTCGGTCCCTGAGCAGAGCTGGGCTGAGCGTGGTGCGGTTTTTCTAACAGGAAAATAAGGTTAAAGAGAGCTCTTTGCACCGAAGCTGTGGCTCATGCTGATTACTCTCCGACTCCCATACAGCTTGGATTTGCCAATCAAATCATTTTTAGCCAAATGCGCCAACGCCAGCCCTGGCCGCCCTCTCCCATGCTGCCCAGTGCTTTGCCAGCCCTGGGGAAAGCCGCCTTGGATGTCCCCACCAGCCCCAGCCCTCCTGCAGAAGCCTGGGAGGTTCCTGGCCCCCTTGTCTGACAGGCAGGTTGCCTCCTTCTTCCCAAACCCCCGATGATGGGGTGCAGCCCCTGTGCAGACAGGTTTGGGCTGACAGGGGCTGGGAAAGCCACCAGGGCCGGTGGGCAGAGGGGACCCGGGGCCCTCCCGGTGCGTTTTGTTCCCCAGCCCCTAATCCGCCCTTGTGTGCTTTATGGTCCTCCACGTACTTCACGTTTGGGGAAAGCAGCTTTCCCTTGTGCCCCCATTGATTTACCAGCACCAGGGTCCGGCTGTTGCCCCGGGTAATTGGCAGCAGTGACATATCTGGGCTGAACTTTATTGTATGCGTTAGGGAAAGTCAGCAAACAGAGCTGAGTGTGCTGTCAAGTATTGCCTTTGACTTTCTATTGCTGCTGTTTGGGGCCTGTTTTGTCCTTGCACTGAGAAAGCCTCTGTTATGGTGGGGGCTTTGTCTGGGATGCTGGAGGTTAGTCTGAGGAAAGCCGTCTGAGAGACCCCGCTAATCCCTTTTTACTTTTTGAACAAGAAAGTCAAGTGTTTTTTATAATAATAATAATTTGAGCTAATAAGTAACATGCTGGCTGGAGCCGCAGCTGCCTGGGGTGGAGCAGATTTGTTTTCTCCATCTAATTAGGAAGCCTTGGCTAACGTCACACATGTCCCCACTCGCAGTCCCTTTGGAGGGGTCTGGGGTCCCACAGCTATCTCCAGGCTCGGGGTGCCCGAGTTTTCCCATCCAGTTCCTGCCGTGCCCTACACAATGGGAGCCCCCGGGCTCTGCCGTGTCCCCAGGGCAGGACACCCACCAGGAACCAGCCTGGGTGGGGGCAGGCTCCTCCTCCTGTGGGCAGAAATGATAATTTCATTATTCCTGTAAATCCTCCACGCTGTGTTTCTGCCTCATCAAAACGCATTAGCAAAGTAAATCTCCGTCAGGCGGGGAGCTCTGCCCTCCTCCCCAGGACAACCCTCCTCTCAGCCTGTGGGAAGATTCAAAGCGCGGTGCTAAGTGAAAAATCATGCAGCTGGGGCAGGCAAATGCCCGGACCTGTGTTCATTAACAATATTGTGTATCATCTAGATGCAAGAAGGTTTGAGGGCGTAATGATTTCCTCCTCAGCGATGGGCGCAGTTCGGTGCCAGCTCGGAACACGCGGAAAGCCCGACCTGTTCTTCCTCTGCCCGGCTTTGGTGGCTGTTTTGCAAACACCTCGGGAAGGTGTTCAAATTCCCATAAAAATGATTTTCAGTGGAAGTTAAGGAAAAAATATCTTTTCTATTGAGCATTTTTTTTCAGTAAGATTAACTTCTCAAGACCTCAACTTTGGCCCTAGTCGGCCTTGACAATGGCTCCTTTTTCAGAAGGTGATGCAGCTATCTGTAATTAGCCACGGCTAGTTAATAACTCATCTGTTAACGTCTGAGCCCACAAACGGAAGGCTTCGATGTACAAGGAACCAAGGTTAGGCCAACAAGGATAAAATCATGTCTATTTAGGTCTAATGAATTCCATTTCCATTGTTGCTGCGTTGTGTTTGGACAGGCGGATGGATAGCTCAGCTCCGCGACCGCCCTCCGAAGGGCTCCGGCTGCCGGCGGCTCAGAAGTTCCCTCTCCCTCTGCTAGCCCCCCGGGCAAGGGTATAATTGCAGAAAATGGTGAGAACAACATTCTGCACTCTTTAGTTTGACCAACAAGTTGTTCAGAGTTTTATTGGTGGTAGCTTGTTTAAATTTCATTATCTGTTTTTGCATCCCCTAAAGTAACGGGGAACGTAGTTCAACAACAGCCCCCTCTTGAACGTAGTCCTTAATGCAGTTCATATTTTTTATTTTTTTATTTGTTTATATTTTTCACCAGGGTATTTCTAAACTGTATTCCTGTTTGTGTGACAAGCATTGACACCAGAAGTGTGCCTTTTCCCATTTCAAAAACTGAAAGAAAAATCCCACTTCAAACTGCACCCAAACTGACCCTTTCCCTGAAACTTTTTGCTTTGACGTGCTGTTGAGAAATTCCCACCCGGCTTTAGTCATGGGAAAGAATTTTCTCCTTAATGTTGTTTTGGTAAGAAAAAAATAAATCTTTGTTTGCATGACTAGGTCTCAGTCATGAAAATCTGACCCCAAAAAATGCTGCTGAGGGTTTCCTCTGGCTGCAGAGAATCACGGCGAGACAAGTCATTAGAGAAGGTGCGTGCTCCAGCGCAGGGATGGGGGGAGAAGAACCCTTTGGAAGCCCCCTGCTGCTCACAGGGTGTTTTGGTCAAGGTGGAGCACTTGAAGCACATGAGCCCCTGGGGCCAGGCCGTGTCACATCCCACCCGTGTGCACGTGGCTCATGGTGTGATGCTGCTGAGCAGGAGCTTTGTGAAACAAATCCTCGTCCAGGCCCTGTGGGGGATGGACCTGCTGCGCCCCCCCCGCCTCCAGCAGGACACGAGGCCGCCTCAGGACAAGCAGTTTTGGGATCTCCGTGAAGGACAAGCTGCGCATTGTCCCATGTCCCTGACGTCCAGCCTGTCCGTGAGCCAGGCAGGTGTTTATCAAGGGTTTGGGTGATTCCTTGGTATTCCTCCAGAGCTCTTGTCTTGTAAAGCCAGACAGGAAATCTTGTAGCAATGGTTTTTCCGGTCTGACTCGCAGCCAGGACCGTTTTGAGGGCTACCTGGAAATAGCTGGAAGATGGTCTTGGCAGGAAACCTTCCCGCAGTGGGAGCCCTGGCTAGGAAGTGGAGTTGGGCAGGGATTAAATCCGGCCTTGTCAAACCTTAGGAAGCTCTGGGGTGTGCAGGAGAGAGAGGATGCAAACACAAGCACTGCCCCGCTGCCTTAAGCTGGGTTTCTCAGAGGACACAAGCTCCTGTGTTGCTGGGACATGAGCCTGAGCTCCGCTGGCTCCCCTGGAAATCCCCTGGGTTCCCAGGCTTGGCCATGCCTGCTTCTCTCTCCCCTGCTGGAAGCCAGATTCATTTCCTTGTGTAACTGTGCTTCCTCTGTCCTGAACTCAGGCTTTTCAACATCCTCTTCGCTTTCAGCTGCGTGGTCAGTGCCGGGCGAGCTCCTCTCTCTGGGAAGGATGCTAAAGTTGGTGCCCAATAAAACCAGAGCAACCCTCAGACTGCTCCCCAAACCCCTGCCTGTAGTCTGGCAACAAGAGGTAAACCTTGTTACAATCACAGCCCTACAGAGGCTGCTGGCTTTCCCACTGGAAAATGCTGGATGCCTGGTGGACAAATTCTTGGAGGTTTCAGGTATTTGGCTCCGTACGACACCAAGCATGCAAAATCACCCATCGTGTTAGGTCCAAGCGAAGCAGACCAAACCGCAGCCTCTGTGGTCAATAATTGGAGCTACAGATAGGAAGGAAAGAACAGGAGTTCCGACCTATAACTGCTAAGTATCTGAACTTGAAAAATGCTCAGCATTCAGCCTTCAAGAGCACTTTCGAAGCTGCTGTAGAGAAAATAATTAAAGAGATGAAAGGTACAGTGACTGATAGCAATAAATCACGCACGGCTGTCTTTGCCCTCTCAGCACACGTAAATCACTTCTGCCTTTAAAACATGGCAACAGGCATTCTCCCCAGATTGCTCCAAATTTATTAGACAAGGTCATTAGAAATGTATTAGGGCAAAATCTGAATTTATTAACTGAGTTACTTAATAGCTTAATTGTTCAGCCAGCGGCGGCTGTGTGCGCTGCCAGGCTCGGAGGCGCGATGCTGTCCCGGGGGACGCCGCTGCGGCTTGCGGGCATTGCAGCTCCACGGGGTCCAGGGCTGTCTAATTAGGCAGGTGTGTTTGTCTCTCCGGTAATTGGCTTAAAGTTGGCTGGGGCGTCTTTTGAGAAGGAAAACTGTAGCAGGGGCTGCAGCTAGACCATCCCAGAGCTGGTCTTGGGCTTTGTGTGCATTAATTTGAAGGGGCGGTGGTGACGCTTGGTGCCGGTCCCTGCTGGGATCTGCCTGCAGCACGCACATCCCTGCACCATGGAGCTCACTTCTATGGACTGAAATGTTTGAGTTCAGCTGGATTTGTGTGTGTGCATGCAGGAGGCCCTTCTAGCCTCAAGCACTAAGGAGCTGGGGCTGGAACTGCCCCGCAAGGAGCCCTCCTGGTGCTGCCAGCCCCTGTCCCCGCTTGCAGGGGGTGCACGCTGCCGCGTTGCCCTCCCCGGCAACACCATCCACCAAGAGAGGCGTTTTTGGAAGCAGCCAAGCCCAGCAGCTCATCGAACGAGTTTCCCCGCCCCTGGGACAGGATCAGGGAGCAGGGCTGAGTCCCAGGGCTCTGGCAGTGACCACACTTCTGAGGTTTTGGTTTCACAGAGTGCTGAAGGATGGGGACAGGGCGTGCCACACTCATCTGTGTGTGTTCAAAAAGCACGGAGCTCAGCTCCAGCAACAAGAGAGAGGCAGATAGTCCAAATACCAGGTTTAGCATGGCTTTCTGCTCACAAAGAAGCTCCGACTGCCTAAGCATCTCCAGCCTCCATACGATAAAATCTCAACACCCACAACTGCTACCCTCTCTCTTAGCTTAGTCAAACACAGCTTTGCATTTGCTCAGCAGGTAAAACCTCCACTGAGCCTGCCAGCTGAGACAGCAGCTTCTCCCAGGTCAGGAGATGCACAAGTGAAGACTTCCAGTGAGGGCCGGTTCCTCCTGGGATGTCCAGTTCCATGAACGGACACCACTTACATAGTTTTCGTCCATTTCTGGGGATAACTTGGAGTCTTGTCTTTCTCCTGCTTTCCACTCCTGTTCTGCCTGCCCAGGGGTGTGCAGGTACCCCAGAAGTTAATGTAAGAAGGGACAGAGGTAACTCTCCTGAAATCACTGGATATTTTGCTTAGTGGCGTACTCCATGGTTAGACCCCCAAAGTTTTCACTGAGGCACGTTTTCTCTTTCTCCCTGGTGATGGGTAGTAAGGAAGGAGGCAAGAGGAGAAAACATGAGGTTAATGACTGCAATGACAAACTTTATTACAGCGGCTTTATGGGGGGAAAATGTCTCACAGTCTTTGCCACACAACAATGTCCCGACAGACATGATGTCATTGCGTCCTAAAAGGTGTTTGAGTTGGAAAATCTTTTCACGAGTGTTTTAAGGAGCTGTTTAAATGATTAATAAGGTTTATGCATGTGATTTATTATCTCAGAATAAAAACGTACAGTAGGTATAAAATGTATTTGAAAGGGATGACTGTGTTTGTTAATGCTACAGGTGTTATATTCCCAGACATTTATCAAAATAAATAAGCTTAACTCCAAGAGAAGAATCTGGTCACACATCTGCAACCCAGGACTATTTACGTCAGAAGGAAGAAGTTTAGGGCAGAATATTATTTCGAACCTTGTGTCAGGAATCATTACAAACACGGATTTCTCCTGTGCTCCCTGCTCGCTGTGGTATCACCTAGGTATTTGACGTGTATGGTCATCGTGTACTCATTAAAGCTATATTAAGTGTTTATTATTGCACATCTGAGAACTGCATTTCCTCCAAGCACGGCTCGTTTAGGTTAAATTCTTCGTCCCTGCCCAGCAGGCAGAGGGGAGGGACAGCTGCTGGGGGTGAGGACAGCACATGGCCGGTACAAAATCAGCCCCAGTCGGCTTTTTGCAGCCTTTCAGTTGTTTCTCTTTCACATTCCTCTTCCCCACATGTAGTCTCTTCCAAGAGGCCAATTTATATTTGTAGCAAAATCTTTCTGAGCCCGAGTCCTGTGTGTGTTTTGTTTCAAATATTCGAAGAAAAACTCAAGGCTTCCTTTATTTCCAGTGTAAGTTTTGCTTTTGTGGAAGTTTTCGGTGGAAAGAGAGCCTTGCTCAGACACAGCTCATTCTGTACATCTCTGCATGGCAGGAAATCAGCCAAGATGATCAGAAATGATGAGGCCTGGGATCTCCTCAGACGCTGGCTGTGTGACAGTTCCTTGCCTCTTTTCTCACTGACAAGGGACACGATCCCCTGTGGCTGTGCCCCTGCTGCCCTCAGGCCCTGGCCGGATCCTGCATCAGCTCGAGGGGCTTCACTTGGTGCTGGTGGGGAGAGCCCAGGCTGTGCCGTGGCACTCAGAAATCTCAGGCCTGACTTCCCCGGGACGTTGTTTCCTCCAGCACGAAACAACGATAAGTATTTTCCTGACCCAGTGGCACTGAGGTTAAGGGTGCTTCCCCCTATGCACGCATGCACAGATAGGATCAGAGCCCAACAGAGCCTGGCTGAGAAGCCCCGTGTCCTCCCCAGGACTTACCTACCACCCTCTCACTCCCCCAGGGACACCGCTGTGCCCCCTGCCCTCCTCGCATCTCCGTCCCGTGCCCCCAGCCCTGCTCACCGCACGGCTGCCTGCCCGTGCCCGGTGGCCCTGCTGCTATTGCCTACAGCGCCCTTTGGGCACCCCCTGGCATTTCCAACTTTTATTAAAATAAGCCCAAGTGGAAATTGCATTCTCCCTCCTCTGGGGTTTCCATGGAGCAGATCTAATTATTTTTCTTTAATAGCACTAATTGGTGGGCTTACAGGGCCGGCCGCTCCCCCGTGCTCCCTTTATCCCCCGCGCGGCCCCGGCCCCTCGCGCCGGCTGGGATTTGAGCACGGTCGGCCGCCTGGTGAAACCGCTTTGACTTCTTGCCCTCAATTCGCTCGTGCTACCTGAGCTCCCCAACCTGTTGACAGAGGAGCTTTCCTTTGTCTTTGCAAATTGACACAGCTGCACGCTCGGCAAACAGACTCAGACGCTGAGCTTTGGGCTGAATGGATCCTCCAGATTAGCGCGGGGCAGAATCAGCTTTAAGGCAGCTAAGCTGGAGCCAGCGGCAGGAGAATGGAGTGAAGCTCTTTATCAGGATTCACTGCCATAGAAAGGGGCTCCTCGCTCTTGCAGAGATATTTACTTCCCTTCGGGGACGGCATTCCTGGAGCCGATAGCTCATCGTGACCCTGCACCGGAGTTAATTAGCCTACTGTATAATGGGGAGATTCGCCCGGAGATTACACGAGGTGATCCCTCACCACACACGCTGTTTGCTGAGTGCTTTGGGGCTCTTGGCAAGCACAAAAGCACAAATACAAGCAGCAGAAAATCTGGCAGGGGGTGGGGGCCGACAGCGCTCAGCCATAGAGCACAGGACAGGGGCTGAGCCCTCCTGCACCCCGTCCTCGCGTGCACCAGGGTGCACAAAAGTTTTTTGCAAATCCCTCGGGAAGTGGCCACAGCAGTGAATGTGGCAAAACTGGAGAAAAGGGGCAGGAAGGACAGGTGATGGGCACCCGTGTTTGCTGCAAACTGCTGGCTCAGCCCGTCTCACCCAGGGTTTATCAGCACATGGCACGAAGACCAGGCACCCAGCTGGTCACTCCGTGTCCTGTAGGGTTACTTTGGGCATACCCTGCAACAGACCCCAGGCCTTTTCACAGTCCCTGTAGGACAAGGCTCTGCCTTGAATTAAAGCCAGGCTGGGCCTGCCATGGGGGAAAGCATCCCTGCCATCTGCCTGCCCTGCCCTGCCCCGCGGCACAGGACAGGATCGCAATAGAGGCAATTAATGCCAAACAACTTGTTAATGCTTTTATAGCAGGTTAAAGAAAATGCCCCATATAAAACTACAGGAGACCCTCTATAATTCTACACGGCTATAAATATGCATTAACTTAATTACTATCAGCAATTACATCTCAGTTTGGGAACAGTTAAAGTGGGTGCACACAAAAAGGGATTATTACTCCTAGAAAATGAGTGCGGAGATAAAAGGGGTTTATTTCTCTCCAGCTAATGAGCAGGGGCAGAAGTGCAGGGCAGCAGCCCCTTGCTCTGGAGGGCTCACGCAGCAGACACGGGCAAGGGGAGTGCACAGGGCAGGGGTGAGGGCAGCGAGGTACAAACGTGTTCAGGGCTCCCTCGCTGCCCGCACCCACCCCGCTGGCAGGGTGAGGAGCAGCGGGGCTGGGGACAGCACAGAGTGGCTGTGGCAGCTCCCTGCTGGGCTCTTTTCTTAATTTTCCCCCTGGGCTTACAAGCTTGTGTTGCTTACAGCTAAGGGAGCTGGCTGGAGCTGTTTGGGATGGATGCTCTGCATTTCACAGGCATCAGATTTTACCCAGAAATGTCTGAGTTGAGCCCAGAAAGAGCTAGGAAAGCATCTCTCCTTGGACTGAGAATCTGTCTCCTTCTCATGCCTTCTTACAGATGTTTCTAACCCTGCTCCTTAAAGATAAATGCCTGGTTCCTGCTAAATGTGCCCTGATTCTCCTCCATGGTTTTATGCCTTTTAACTTTCTCTACTAAGTCCAGCATTTGTTGTTTCTTCCTCCTGTCACGAGTTTTAGATGTGTAAGAGATGCTTGTTTTTTGGTGTTACTCCAAATAGTTTGAGAACTGCATGCCTCACTCCAGAGCACTCATTTCTGCCTTCAGACATTTTGTCAGACTCTTTTGGTGCTCACCACCATTTCAGCACACCACAGCGTGAGCACCAGGAGATAAGCACTTCCCCATTATCTGGCCCAGGAGCACCTGGGTGTTCAGCCACAGCACCACTGCTGGAGCCAAATCCTTCCACCCTGATGCTTTCACATCAGATGCAGCTTTTTGCACTCTTTCTTCCCAGACATGTAACTTCACACTGGCTTACTACAGGACCCAGTCACATCGTTCATGGAGATGCACAAGGTTCCCAATAACTTTTATGGCTGACCAGGACACCCGAGGAGGCAGCCCTGGTTCTGCAGGATCCTTTATAAGCAGCTCCCACACACATCCTCGTGTCTGCCCTGCTCTCTGTAGGCTCCAGCTCCAAAAGCCAGAGCTGGGTTTCAGCCCCCCAGGGTGGCATCGTGGGGTCTCCAGGGTACCCTGGGCTGGGCCTGAAGCTGCTCCTGCTCTTTGAAGATGCGAAGTGCTCTTACTGACAATCCCCAGCCTCAACATAGCTGGAGATAAAGCTCCTTTGTGATTTCCAGTGCTTTTGTCATGCACCGGGGCTGCCAATACAACTGCAATTATCAATTTTCCTGTACCAAGCGCTCAGCCCAGCCTGGAGCTGGGGGCAGAAAGCAGACGAGAAAGCACACCATTCAGCAGCCCTGGAAAGGGAAAAGCTGAAAACGGGCAGGCTTCAGGAGTGGGGAGAGGGCAAGAAGAGTCTAGATGTGCTCAGGCACTTCTCCTGCCCAGCTGCTCCTGCCCTGGGCTGCCACCACAGGGCCCTCTTTGCACTGTGCTGGTACGGGCTGGGGCCTGGCTACAAGCCCAGTATATGAAACGCCACGACATGACACGACATGACACAACAGGACACAACATGACATGGAGGTGCTCAGAGCACAGGACCCCTCCCAGAGCCACCCAGCACCCTCTGGGAGCCCACACACCAGACAGCAGCACAGCCGGCTCAGGCTCTCCAGTGCAAGCAGGACTGCTTGGCTGCCTGGCAGAACACGTTTACCACTAGGGAACATGACTTTGTCACATATCATCCGCTTTATTTTCTTGATCTACTTCTGAATGCTGGGCTTATGCGTGTGCAGCGCTGCTTTGCAATTTGTTATCCCTGCAAATGGCAACCTCTCCTGCCACCATCTGCAGTCAGAAAGCCGCCCAGGAGGAGCCTGGGTTCTGGAATGAGATTTGGAGCAGTAGCAACGTTTGAGTGCAATGGTATTTCCTTCTGAGAAAAAAAAAAAAAAAAAAAAGGACCTTCGACTTGTTTTCTCTTCCCCACGCCCCCCTCCTGGAGGAGATATTAGCCAAGATGCACAGATGGGATCGTTTACAGTTTCCTTTGGAGCTGCCTTGGCCCTTTCAGGTTTTGTTTATTCGAGCTGGGCTGTCAAACAGCCAGGCAGAGAGGACGGGAGGGGACATCTCCCGCGTCCCGGCCTGGACCAGGGCTGCTCAAGTTCCCGGTCTGACAGGGGGTGATGGATGAGGAGGGTGCTGGCTGCAGCCCGGCAGGGCTGGGGACCCGCGGCTCATTTCTTTGCTGGGTCTTACATCCCTGTTGTCAGTGATGGGGGAACGGCACCCTGGGCAATCACACACCAGCAGCAGGAGAATCCCCTGGGGATGGAAGGTGCTTCGGCTCCGCAGGGGGACGTCTGGAGGGGATTTGTTTTGCTCTGCTTGTGAAAACGCATGCATGTGGTCACGAGCTGAAGTCAGAATGTGCCTATAAAAAGCAGGGTCTCGAGGTGATGGAGAGACCCACGGCAGCAAACCGCCAGGAAAGCTGCCAAAAGTCAGGGCACACAGCCTGGGAGGATGCCATGCATGGCTTTGGTAGCTATCCCGGCAATACATATGGGTGAGGAGCATGAAATCAGCTGGCAGCCATGCAGCCCAGGTCCCTGGGGATGTCTGACACCCCTATTACTTGCAGCCGGGGTGCCAGACAGGGGCCCCACAGGGCAGGAGGTGCGAGCGTTGGGGGCAGCAGGGCTGTGCCAGGCAGGGATGCCCGTGCCCACGCAGGTCGCTGCTGCATTGGGCAGAGGGCCACCAGCTCCTCCTTTCCAAACGGAGCCTGGCTGGCACCAGCTGGCACCGCTTTTCATTGCTGCCACCGAGCAGAGCCATCCTGCCCTGAGCTGCTGGTGTGTGACCGAGGCTGGGTCCCCAACAGCTTTACTCACAGCTGCAAGCACCCCAAAGCCCCTAGGCTGGGAATGGAACGCAAACAGGAGACCCGAGCTGGAAGAAAGCAGCCAGGGGTGAAGCAAGACCTTAGCTGGATGTGCTGGAGGAACTGCTCTGGTTAGCCGGGGTGGGAAGGAGGGGATTTCCCCTCCCTCTGCCTGCACTGCTGGTCTCAGGCCAACCGCAGCGGAGCAGTAAATACGAGTTCCCACCCGGCAGCTGCCGGCTGGCCGCGTGCAGTGAGTCAGTGAGCCCTGGCCACACAGCCCTGCAGGCAGCAGCAGCGGAGGAAACCCAGGGCTGGAAAGCAGAGACCTTCTGCTTTGGGAATGTGCTGGGACGTGGGCGAGCTCCGTGGCGCTCTGTGCGCACCGGTGCTGTGGGTGTGCCCCGGGACACAGCGCTGACACCCAGCACAGCAGCTCACGGCCGGGAGGAGCAGGGCTGGCAGCACAGCAGCAGTGGCACTAAAGGGCTGGGGTCGAGGCAGATCTGCCTTGCAGCTCCCCGGAGCAATCCATCAGCAGCAGAAGAGCCATGGTACTGTGGCTGGCCAGGCGGAGCTGGCAGCAGCTTGGGCCATAACCATTCCTGCCTTGGTGGTGGTGGAGCAGGGTGGGCACAGGGAGGATGCTGTTTAGTGATGATACCCCAGTTCCTCAGTGTCTCACAGAGCTAACAAACAGGGGGATCTGAGGAGCTAAACCAAGGGCAGAGCAGATTTGTTATAAGGGACTTCTTCTCATGGGAAGATGGGACAAAGGGGGATCAAGCCAAGCAAAAGCACGCGGCCGCTTATTTCCCACCAACATTCGGGACAGCTGAGCCATACACACCTCCCACTGTGCCGGGGCTGTGCAGGCGCACAAGGAGCCACAGCTCCTGCCCCAGAGCCTCCAGCCTCGGAGGAGGAATTAAAAAAAAAAGAAGGAAACCCAAGCTCGGAGGAGCAGCAGCTCTGCAGCCCCTCCGCAGATCTCCATCTGGCAAGAGAAGTGCAGACAGGGGCATGTTCCCTCCACATCAGCTGCACAGCGAGAGCAGCTTAGATGAACTCTCCTGGCTGGTAATAAAATGATTTTACATATGTAGGAAGCAGGATGTGCAAAGCCCAGGAGTCTGATCTTGTTTCTGAGATCAAACAGAGTCTTATTGTACAGGGGTGTGGAGCTGATGTAACTGTCTAGTGTGCCGGACACAATCGCCGTGGTTACGCAGCTGGACCGGAATAAAGCAAGTCTGTATCTGAACTCATTAATTTTTACAACCAACTGAACTGCTCTGCCTTTTTCTTTGGGCTTTTTGGTGGCTGAGGACCATGGCTCTGAGGCAGAAGGGTGCTCTTGCCATGCCACATGGCAGGATGGGGCCAGGCCCCCGCCTGGGGATGCTGCACGGATCCCCCCCGAGACTGGCTGGGAGCGGGGGGACCAGTGATGGAAATGTTGGCATTCAAGAAGGGTCTGTTGGTGTCTCAGCTATAGGTTATGTCAACGTTTCCATTAGAAACCCCCTTTTCCATGTTTATAGCTTGGCTGTGAAACTGCCCTCGAGGCTGGGCTCTCGCAAGTGAGGAAAACCCAGGGCTTTCTGCTGAAATATTCAGTGTGGGTGATTTTACACTTCTTTCTGACACGGCTTGCACAGTGCCCTTCACCTGCACATGCACCAAGGGTGCTTACGGGGTACATGGGTGGCAGTGACTGGCCCACAGACCTGGCAGCCCCTTACCAGCAGGGCTGCCATGCAACAACAGCATAAACTCTGCGGTAAGAGCTGCCCCGCTCTGCTAACAAGGTAATTGGTGCCATCAGCCCATTAAGAAGACACCCCCTGCAAAGAGCTCAATTAAGGCAGCTACATAAAATGATTTACAGTCCCTCCCCTGGCCAGGGCCCTGACCCTAACCTAGCTGAGCCCTACAGAGCACCTTGGTAGCCACCATGTCCCTGGCTATGGGCCCTGTGCTGGTGGCAGCAGCCCCACCTGCATGAAGTATGGCCTGGGGAGGAATGTAAAGCACAGAGGAGTCACTTTCAGGTTCTTATCTGTAAGGATTCAAAACACAGTGATTCAGATTTATTGCTAACATTGGAATATTGTCAATGACTAATTTAGCTTTGTGTTGCAGCATGATGCATTTGCAAAGCTATAAATCAAAGCAACATCAAAAAGGCAGGAATTTACTCTTATTTTTTTAAAGGTGCTGAGGTCCACAAGCAGCTCTTGGGCAGGCCAAATACAGCGACTCCCATCAAGGCACCCCCAGGTAGGACGCTGCCCTGGTTAACCCTTACCCCAAAATGCTGCTGTCAGTGCACAGCCTGTGCACGTCCCCACCTGGCTGTCCCCTAGCAGCCTGGTTTGTCCCCAGGGGCAAGCTGTCCCGTCCACCTCCTTCCCTCCCAGGCCATCACAGGGGCTCCATCCAGTAACTCATCCCCCAACAACCGATGGGGAACAGCCTGCCCCAGCTCCTTGCTGGCTTTCTGCTGCCTTTCCAGCATGCTGGAGTTACCATGGTTAGTTTTCCACTGTTCCCCTTGACCCCTGCAGATTTCCCTTATGAGTTAGTGTCCTGGAATGCCTCTTTATTAGGTGTCTCGAGAAGTAAAGCTGACCTGATGCCAGTGCCCCCACACTGAGGACTTTATTAGTTTTTTAATTTTCTGTCTGGGTGCTCTCGCTGCCTCAAACTTTCCACAGCTGTGAGGATTTATTAATGAAGGAGGCTCGTTTGTGTCCTGCCTCCCCTTTCCATGCTTCTTAATAAAACCAGAAAGTTTGGGGCACTGGCACGTGGAGGGGCTCAGAAGGGACTTTGTGTCCCCGTGAGGACACGATGCTGTCTGCAGAAAGGGCCTTTGTGCTGGCAGGAGGTGGCAGCACGCTGTCCCCACAGCGTCACCCTGTGCCACATGTGGCTGAGCCCACAAATGCCTCCCCTCTTCCCCATCACTGCTGCTCTTCAGGGCAAAATATGCTTTTATGTAAAAAAAAATGCCTCCTTTCTCCCCAGACAGGCAGCTCCCTGTCCAGGAGGAGCAGAGCCCTGCCCCTGGGCAGGGGACGCTGCTGGAGCCAGGTGGCACGCGGGTCCCCAGCCCTGCGGGGACAAGGGCAGGTACGGGGGGAAAAGTATGGGTCAAATGTTTGGTTGTCTGGGTGTTTAGAGGGAGCGAGGAGCAATTTTGACCCAATCAAACTCACCAGCTGCTGCTGGAAGGAGTGGAGGAGGTAACTGAGTGTCCTGCCACAGGGGCAGCTGGCAAACGGGCACAGGGAAGGGGAGAGGAAGGGAGGAGGAGGAGGCAGGGATGAAGGATGTGGAGAGCGGATGTGCTGCATGGGCGGGAGAGGAGGATGAGCGAGGCTGAAGGAGCAGAGACCCTGCAATATAAACACACCACCAGGATGCAGGGGGAGAGGGGATGGACTGTCAAGGCAAGAGGCAAAAGCACCAAATATTTATTTGTCTGCAAAACAAGTCTCCATGGCAATGAAGTGCCTCACAACTCATTTCCAAAACAAGCCCGGCCACACGGCGCTGGGACAGAGCTGCGGGGCGTGGAGGGGCAGGGGGGCTCCGGCTGTGTCCCCGGGCAGGTGCGAAGTGCACAAACCTACCAGGGGCTAGGAGGGCGAGGGATGGAAAAATTTCAGCAGCTATCGGGCTTCCAGGGGCTTACGGTTACACCTTGCCCTCCATGAAGGCAGGGGCAGGATTGGGCCCCTGCATGTGGAGGGTCCGACCCAGCACCTCCATGGGAAGAGCTGGCAACGCCGAGCTCCTCAGGCAAACAGCACCGCGAATGATCTGGCTCTAAACCTGCGGGGCCATAAATCCTATTATTTTGCTGCCAGCTGAACAATTTGTTCCTGTAACAAGGTGCTTTAACCTTGCTTCACACTCATTGTTCTGCCCTCTTTGATTTTACTGTAAGTGACTGAATTTGCTTCTGGTGCGCTGCCAGCACCCCATTGATCGTGGCCCCATGAGGATGGCCGAGTGCCCCGGTGCTGCTGGCGGGGCTGTGAGCAGTGCCCAAACCCAAATCCCTTCAGGGACTGCAGGATCCCCCCAGGAACCGGCCGGCGCTTCGAGCTGGCGAGCAGAGCCCAGGCCGAGTGCACTCCGTGTGGTTTGAGGTTTCGTCTGCAGCGGCTGGGGAGGGTTTTGGTTCCCAGCACCTCTCACAGAGCATGCTGGAGGTAACAGAGGCAATAAAACCGCCCCCACAAAACCCACACTTAACCGAATGTTTCCAAGCCCAGCAGCACTAGGGGGACTGATCCTTCTCCTCTTCCTGCCGTTGCCAAAATTCCTATTAACCCTGTTGGCAGCTGGAGCTGACTCCCATTTTCCAGCCTGTAATGCTGCCTGGTTTCTGTCCCTCGGTGCCTGAGGGCTTCTGTCCGTCCCCCCCAGAGAAGGCAGCCCAGCGAGCTCTGGCAGTGCCCCGGCAGGAGGCTTTGTTCCCCAGAGCCCACCTGCCCTGGAAGCGCAGGGTGACGGTCGGGCTCGTGACCAGGAGGAAGCCGTGGCCCTGCCGCCAGCGAACAATCGGCGGAAACGGGCCCGGCGTCCCGGGGCTGGGGAGGGCGGCGTGAGGATGGGGCAGGGACCCGCCGCCCCCGCAGGGGACAGTCCTGTCCCTGTCCTGGCTCTGCCCCACATGCGTGTGCCCCTTCAGAGGGACAGGCCTGCGGCTCCCGACTCAGCTCCTGGGGGGGAACGTGGGGGATTGTGGTGGCGCATGGTGCCCACGACACGATCCACGTGGCACGGCGCTGGGTGTGCGCGGTGCCCGGTGTGCTGTGCGGTGCCCGGTGCCTGGCACGCTGGGCGTGTTGCACGCTGCCGTCTGAGCGTGGCACATTGCCCGGTGTGTGGCGTGCGGCGTGCGAGGCCGGGCGCGCGCTGCGTGGTGTGCGGCACGCTGACCTCTCGCTGCCTCTGGCCCTGAGCGGGGGCCGGGAAGGGAAGTGCCGCCGGTCCCGCTGCTTTCATCGGGAGATCTGGAGCGCAGGAGCCTGCCCAGATCCTAATCAGTGTGGGAAAGAAACGGCCAGGCCCGCTCTCGCCGCAGCCTGCTGGAGACGCCTTTTATTTTCATAAACTTTATCGCAGCCCGCAGCCCCTGATAAACCACCGTAAATAAGCGCAGGGGAGCGTGGCGCATGGCCAGCAGCCGCTCGCGGACGCACGCGCTGGCGGCCGCTCCCGGGGGACGCGCGGTCGCACGCCAGCCGCCCAGGCCTCCTTTCATCCCCCGCCGCGGCGCGGGGACGCCACATGGCCCCGGGCCCTGGCCGAGCTGGGGGCTGCTCCCTGCGCTCCCACCCCAGCCCCTCGGGGCCCCGGCGGGGCAGGATGCGGCCGCGTCCTCTCCAGGCGGCGAGAAGGGGCTCGTGTCCCAACAGAAGGCCGAAAGCAGTGGCAGGTCCCCGTCCCTCCCCCAGGGCTGCGCTGCTGTGGAGTTTGAGGATTGTTGAGCTTTGCCACAAATTAATAGCTTGGGCTGCTTTCTGTTTTCTTCTATTTTTTTTCGCTTTGCTAGAAAAGTTTGGGTTTTGTTTAAAAAAGTTTACATTCTTCTGGGAGCAAGGAAAAAACAGGATCTGGGGGGTTGTTTGCACGCTCGTTCCGCAGGCTGACAATTTTCCGTTTCTGTTTGCAGTTGCTGGGGGTGGAAGCCATCCCTGAGCGCTGGCGGCTGCCCCAGGGCGCCTGGCTGCCCAGCACCCTGCTCCCACTGCAGGCAGGGGCTGGGGGCACACGTGTGCTTTTCTTTCATTTTTCACAGTGTGACTTGTGGTGGCCACCCGTGGCGGATTATCACCGGGGTTTGGCCAGGCATGTCCACCTCTGGCAGGGGCACCCGTCGGGACGCCGTCCCCGCTCTCCCCCAGCACTCCTCGCGGCGTTTCACCCCAATCCCCCAGCCTGCCACAATCCCTTTTCTGTCCGCAGCCTCACAGGCGGGATAAATGCTCTCTCTGTTCCGCCGCGCCAGGAGCGCTCGGCAGCGGCTTCCCCACAAGCGAGCCATTGAGAGCAGCTCCCTCAGCGCCATCACCCGCGGCTCCGCGCCCGTCCCGGGGCACCCTGCCCACACCCCTGCCTGCACCCCCTGCCTGCTGGCAGGGCACGGGCAGAGCCCCCGGGGACACCCGTCCCCGCCGTACCCCGCTGGAGGAGGAAATGGAGCCAGCCTGACGTGTTGGTTCATGACAGACCCGTGTCAGATGTTACTCATCCCCGTGCTCACTTCCAGATGCTGCCCAACGCCTGCTGCTGGGTTATTCATGCAGTGTTTTCCTAGGGGAGCCCTTGGTCCTCATACTGCTCAAAGCTGCACACCTGCCAGCCCTGTACAGAGATTTTTTAATATAGACATTTCTGTGCAATGTTTTAAAATGCGGAGGGGCTGCTTCTCCTACAGCCATACTGCTTGCACCTCTGATAGAGGCGTGTTGTGGGGGGAATGAACCCTCCAGCTACTGCAAATGAGAACTGCTTTACTTTCCAGGCTCACCAGAAGACAAGCTTTCAGAGACAGACACAGCGACTCTCCACAACTGTTTCAGCTCTTGGAAGAACACCCGCTTCTTTCAGCAGGAACGTTTTTGTGTCGGGTGTCCCAGCTACACTGTGCAATCTTTCACACGAGGACCTCTAGATGCTCCGCTCCTCCTTGTGCAATGTCTTGGCTCTGGGTCTTGGCTTTGCTGAAAGCGGCGGAGTCTGAGGGCTCCTTGGGGCAGATTGGGCAGATTGGGTCCCTGGGAAAGCTGAGGAAAACATCCAGAGCTTCAGCTGTGTTTGTGAGAGCCCTCGGAGGGCCACTCGGTGGCTGTGTTACTCACCTGGCCACGCTTCAGCTGGGGAGCTCAGGAGCTGCTGCGCCAGCAGATTTTCAGGCGTGCAGCAGCTCTGCCAGCTCTCCAGAGGAGACACACGGCTGCAGGGGCCTGGGCCTTCCCCTGGGGTCGCCGTGACACAGTGACACACCAGAAATCAGACACTGGAATGCCTGGTGTCCTGTAAAAGAGCTGAGGAAGGGGGTTTGTGACCCAGAGTCCTCCTGGGGAGGTAGGCAGCACGAGGGCTGGTCCCCCCTGGGGTGATGGTGCTCACCGAGGTCATCCCATGGCAGGAGCCACCCCCATGTCACCACCCCTGCTCCATGGGCTCCTTCTGGAGGTCTCTGGTCATGAGACAAGCTGAGGCCCATCTCCGGTGTCCTGTTCACCCCAGAGCCTCCAGGGACTCTGAAATGTGGTTTTGTGCGCGTGACCAAGGAGTGTCCTTGAACCTTCCTCCCTGAGGTTTTATTCTCCAAGGTGCTGGCAATGGGAAAAAGCTCTCCGTGCCCTTCCCCCACCCCAAAGCATCCTTTACAAAAATAAAGTGCCCAAAATAGCCCTAGACAGTGCTTGACATTTGCCAGACAGCTGCTCTGGGGAGCGCTACAAAGGTTATGGATTGCTCCGTGCTTTCCTCCTCCTGCCGCCCCGCTGCCGCCCGCATGAGCCTTGGAGCATGGCCAGCTTCCACGGGAGCTGGGGAGAGGTGGACACGGGGACGGGGAGGCACAGGGACACTCATGTGTGAGGTGCTGGGAGCCTCGGCTTGGTCGTCCAGGTGGCTGGAGACAGCCAGAGGGGCTGCCCCGATGTCCCCACCTCGCCCCAGGACGCCTCATCTGGATGTGGGGCCACAAATGGAGCTTGCGGCTCCCCAGAATGTGCTGGGTTGGCCCAGGAGCCCTGCAGGAAGGTCAGGGCTCAGAGGAAGATGTAGGAGGCTCCTCGGGACACAGCCTTGAGTCAAGCCATCTGGAGCAGGGCAGGGAGCAAGGAGGGTGCAAGGACATCCCGTGCTAACATGAGCACCTGGAGCAGGATGTGGCACTGCAGGGAGAGGAAGGGGCTGGCACGGCCAGGCTGGCAACGAGAGGCAAAGGAGAAGGTCGAGAGGTGATTTAACCACCTGCAATTCAGGAGGGCCTTCCTTCGGTGGAGGAACTGAATTTTTTCAATGAAACACATAGAGGCTCCACCGTCTTAATCTCATGAAATGAGAGTTGAGCAGCAGCAAGGCACGACCCGGTTGTTTTAGCTAGCAACCTAATAAATACACACGTGCTTAAAGCAAAAAAAGTCAACAGCCTTTAAATAGGAAAAAAGGGATGTGCACGGGATGGAAATTTATCACTTTGACAGAACGGGATCCTTGAAATGCTAAATGTGGTGAAAATGGCTTGGAACCATAAGTGAGGAAGGGGTCACTGGAGCAGAGCACGTGAGCCCCCGCAGCCTGGAGCTGAGCAGCACGGGGGGCTCAGCACACCTTGGAAAGGCAGGCATGGAAAAGGTGATGCAGGCCTGCAAAAGCACACAAGGGAGCACACTGCTGTTTTTCCAGGGAATTTAATGACCAAAGCTAATGAGTAGCAAGGCCCAACCTCAGCCATGGGGCACACAGGACACTCCCTGGCCCAGAAATGTTTGGAGTCCAGTGATGTTTCCCTGACTGGCGGGATGGATCCCCAGTCGTAGCCCCAAGCCTCACACACAACCTGGTTATTTTTTATTTTGTATCTTCATGTTTACTAAACAAAGGTTTCCAAGGAAGTGCTGGTACCAGCTGAGGCCGTGCTGCGAGTTTTCTGCGCCATCTGTCTCACTCCCTGGGCCGTGAGACTCTTTCGGAGACTCCTCAGATCTCCAAGAAAAGGCACTTTTAAGACATTTTTCCGTGCCTGTTGATCCAGCCTGCACACGGATCAGTCCCTGCAGTTCCACCACCCAATGACTTTGATGTCTGCAAGTCTGACACGCTCACCTCTGAAGCATTTCCCATCACATGTCTGGCTGTTTATACCTTCGAGGCATGCAGCCGCTCTCTTCTGTTTAAGGGCTGTCTTGACCACATCAGTAGAGTGAGAATTGCTAAAAATAGACAAACTGGCAAACTTCATGATATGGAAAATGACATGCTTTTGAAATCTCTGGAAAAGAATGGATTCTTTAAAGTAGAGTTTACAAACACTGATCCCATTATTTATGGTAGCTGTAAAGCGCGGTGCGCTCTGGAAGCCCCGTCCCACCGAAGCAGTGTGTAACTCATTACGGCAGCGTTAGTGTCCCCATGGCTCCTCAGCTGCGAGCTAGACAAGGGAACAAGCTTGGGATATTCATGGGGTCCAAGGGGAGCTGCTTCCAACTTCGTCCTGTGCAGGGGCGATGAATTGGAGAGAGGGGTGCAGAGGCATCTGCTGCAGACTCTTGCAGCACCAGAGGATGAAAGCCATGCAAGGAAACCAAAGAGTGGCAGACATCTCTCCTCCAATCCTTTGAAAAGTACCCAGATCACCCAGGAATCTTTCTCAGAATCCCAGGATTAAAATTTCCCTGAGACCACTGTTTTTCCTCTACCAATACATTGTCTCTCACCCACTCCAATTTTTTCACTCTTAAAGCCCCCGGTAGCCAAGGGAACGTGCTCCTTTTTATGCCAGCTGTCCTGGTCGCATTGTTTCTTTTAAAAGATTTATTGCACCACTGCTCCCTGCTCCTCTCACTATTTCCACCAGAGGATTTGCAGACGTGGGTGAGTGTTGCAGAACTGCCTGCACCTGTTCCTCCGAGTCCTCCTTCTCCTCCGCATCTTGCCCTTCTGTGAGGCTCTCCTGCGGGAATTCCTCTCCCAGGCTCGTGTTTCACTTCCAAGCTGTACCTTCAGAGCCAGGACCATGCTCCGGAGTCTTGGCACTGCAGAAGCGAGAGGTTTCTCAGGAATGTCCTCTGAGGCTCTGGGATCTGCTTCAACTGTTGCAGCCACGTTTAGATGTATGGGTGTATATACACGGAGGACATTTCTGACATCCCACCACAATGGCAAGCGATCCCTGCTCGATTCGAGGGTGACCTCTCCGCGCAGCCGGCGGTGTCCCCAGCCCCTCTTCCCGTGCTGTTCCCTGCTCCAGCTGCTGAGCTCCTGGCATGTCCCTGCTTTGGGACACCACCTCGGCTCTGTTTGGAGGGGATGCTGAGCCCTGCAGGTCCCTATCCGGGGACCGGGCTGGTGCTGCAGGGCACCAAGGCTCTCGTGGCAGTGGCTGGAGCTGGGATCTTCAGGACTTTTCCCATTCCTCCTTCAACACGTGTGCACATCCCCACCCACGGTGCTCCTCTGCACTGCTACCAGGAGGCTCTGCAGGGAAATCCCTGCCATTAGGACACAGCTCCCCCGAAATCTGATGGGCACGTGCCTGCTAGGATCTGCCCCGGAGTGGAGTCGAGCACACGCTGCCCATCAGCGGAGCAAAGTGCACAGAAACCTGGCCAGGATGTCCCCAAACTGGAGGGGGCCAAAGCCCACGGCAGCACACAGCCCAGCTCCTGTCAGCCGTGTGTCATCACCTACCATCAGCAGCGGTGTCACGCAGCACAGGTGGCATTTGTTCTGTTCCAGCTGTCCCTGGGGTCACCCTGTGCCTGGGGGGCTCTTGGCTCCCCTCTGCCGTGCTGGGGGGGCAAGCAGCACCCCGGCACTGGGGTTGTTGCTGCACTGTAGTTATTTGCTCTGCTGTATTTTTAACTTTTGCATCTGACATTTTACGGCCAGATGACGTTACGAGGGACAAGTGCTTTCCATTACGCACTGGAACGAGCTCTCGCTCACTGCCTCACAGCTCCTGGGACACAATGCCCACACAGCCCTGTGGGCCGGGTGCTGGCTGCCCCACACAGCAGGGACACCCCGGCATCTGAGCAAGCGTCACCAGGCACAGAAACGTCCTGCACATCCAGCCAGCCCCGGGAGAAGCACAATGACATTCAATGACAAATCCCCAGGGCAGGATTTGCTCACTGCTGCTGTCCCAGCTGAGGCTGCATGAAAAAAGGAAAATAAAAATGTCTGTGAGGGGAGGGCGCAAGCCCCTTCCTTGGCCCCTTTGAGAGAAAGCTCCCACCAGGATTAATTTTTCCATGGAGGGGGACATGCACGTGGCCCTGCAGCCACCCCGGCTTTAATTTCAGCCACGGGGCTGCCCCCCCGCCTCAGCTGACACGGGGACAGCGAGGACTTAGCACCATCTGGGCACAGGGAAAGTGTGACCGAGGGACAAATGCCACCCGCGCTGATGGCACCAGAGCCTGAGCACGCAGACGGCTTCGCCAGCCGCCCTGGCTGCAGGGGGGAGCTAAAAGGGCCCCGCCGGCGGCTGCGCACGGGTCGCTGCCTTGGCACCAGCCCCTCGTTGTGCCTCCTGACCGAAATTTTCCAGCCAAGGGGGCAGACACCACGCTCGTCCTCTGCGGAGAAGCCAGGCCCTGCGAGTGGCTCCCTCCCTGCTCGGCTCTGTGCCCGCAGCCAGGCTGATGGGAGGCATTCCTGCGGGGTCTGCGGCCGAGGTGACCCCTGGGGACAGCCTGGTGGCAGCGGCAGGCGGTGGCCCTGAGGGGCTATCGGCCACCCGTGTCCCCTTGGGCCGGGTGTCCGCGGGGTGACACTGCCCTGGGGTATGCTGGCAGGGCCCAGATGGGATTGATAGGATTAAACCCACCCTGCTGTTCAAAATGCCCCCACAACCAAACCCCATCTGCTGATGGCAGCCCCCAGATGGGAAACGGCCGGGGGGCGGCAGGGGCGGCTCTTTCTGGAGGAGCAGCTGCAGCCAGGTGATTAATGGCCATTGCCAGAGCTCGGGGCTTGTGCCATCTGATAAGATGACAAACCAGCCCCGTTGTGGGGGAACCCATCACGCCTCACTCAGCAGCCATCAGATAAGAGCGGCCTGGACGAGCCCCATTCATCCTCCTCACTCCTTCCCCCCCCCGCCTTCTGCTTTCACCCTGCTTGGAGCCCTTCACAGCACAGGCGATGCAGTGTGGAGGGGAAAAGAGCCAGGACTGAGTGCTTTTAGGGCTTAGGTGAGGGGATTCTGGTCTTCCACTGTATACTAGTGCCCTTGTAGGATCTCGCTGGCCCACGAGGTGGTTGTGGTTGGAGATGTGTGACTGCTCCACCGGTGACACGTCCCCAGCAGCGGTGACCTGCGAGCCTCTGTGCATGGTGCTGAGCACACGGGGACAACCCTGAGGGTCCCGGAGAGCTGGGGGGGGGGTCAGCCCCCAAGGTTCAGCTGGTGGAGGCAGGCATTAATCCCTCACAATTCAACCCCAGCTCTCCATGGCTCTTGTCATGGGATTTGTCATGCAGCAGGGGCGCTTGATGAAATTACACATCTCCAGCAACCCTCGGGGTACATTTTCCTCCCCCGTTGTTCCTGCTGGATGGAGAACAGGGACTGAGGCGGGGGGCACCCCCTGGGCCGCAGGGCCGCAGAGCGCACAGCACCCGCACACCTCGCCCCGCTCCTCCTCGTACCGGCTTTCGCAAGCGAGGCCCTGGGGCGGATTGAATTAGAGCCTAATAAAGCAGTGGTAATTTGCAAACTGGAAATGCTCCAGAGCACCCAGCACTAATTCATTTAAATCCTCCCCTCCCTTCCCCTGGAGGTGTGCGGGTGAAGGCGGCCGAGCCACAGCCCTGCTGCTCCTGCTGCCAGCGCTGCCCTCGCTGCCACAGCGCCGCTTGGCTCCCAGCGGGGCCGACCCGGGCAGGAGCCATGTGCTTGTTGAAGGGGTTCCAGGTTACAGACCGGGAATTTTGACCAAAATAAAAATTTCACATCGAAGAACCAGCTTTTGGTTGGACGATTTCGGTATTAAAAATATCTTTGCAGAAAGTATTTGGCAAAAATTTCAAGCACAGAACAGCATTTGTCTTTTCACACTAGTATTGGAATTAAAAGAGATATTCTTCAACATTTTTTTTCTTTAAAAAATAGAAACTAGAATAGGAAATACTTTTTAAAAACCAAAATTTCTGGGTGAAATGGCTGGTTTTGAGCAGTTGTGCTGATGCCCTCCTTTCCCAAAGAAGTGAGAGCTCCCGGCACGTGGCAGGGCTGGGTCCTTGTCACAGCATCCTGCTCCTCCCTTGCCATGGTGGGGAGGAGATGGTGACCCCCAGACCTCTCGTAGGGCCAGGGGGTGCCAGTCCCCTCCTTCCCTGCCGCTTGGGGACAGCAGCCCAGCATGGGGGCTGGACCGCCAAACCCAGCCAAGCACCCATAGGTCCCTCGCAATTTTGGGGTAGCCAAGGGGCCCTGGGAGCTGCAGTCCTGCTCAGCCCCCTTGCTCTCCCCGAGCTGTGCGTGGCGGTGCAGGAGCCGCTGGTGTAGGGGCTTGAACCCACCGCCGGGGCTCCAAACACAGCCCGCTCCTTGGCCGAGCCCCCGGGCTGCCTGCAGGCAGCAGGTGCCTTGAATTCGAGCTGGGGGCTGAGCCCGGTGCCTGGGGCCTTGGGGCGGCTCTGCCATCCCAGCAATGTGCCCACTAAGCAGGGATCGGCAGCGAGCAGAAACGCTATCCAGAGTTATCCGGAGCTGCCCAGCCAGCGGGCAGCAGCTGAGGCCGGGCGGCCGGGAAGCTGCCCGCAGCCGGCCAGGCTCTGAGCCCCCATCGGCATTTTTTGTGCATTGCCAGCCAAGCTGTCTGCCTCCCAGTTGGCTCCTGCTGCCGCTCGAGCTGAGGGACATGCCGGGCTTCCTTGCCCTTGCCCCTAATTTCCGAGCCTGCAGCTCACGTTGCAGGCTTCTCCCTGCGACCGCGGGCACCTGGCCGTAGCCTTTCTCGTGGGACTGCAGCCCCAGCGAGCTAATTCACCCTCCCCACATTTGCATCCCACAAATGATGCCCAACAAATACAACCGGTACAAAAACACGGTCGTTAGCACCTATATGCATTTACACATGTGTGCACACCCACCCATCGGGGTGAGGAAAGCTGCTGCCAGCGGGGCTGGAGGCGACAGAACCCCGGGTGGTGCTGAGCAGGGTGCTCCTGGGCTCCTGGGCCCTGCTGGCACCCAGCTTGCGTGGCTGCAGTCAGACCTCTGCGAAGTGTCAGTAAGGCCAACGCTCAGTTGAAACTGAGCCTCAAAGCCTCGGAAAGATTTGGCTGATCCTTATTGAAGATTTGACTGATGTGTTTGGAAAGTGTAACAAAACCCAAAGGAGAGGAGGGCCGCACGGGTTGTTTGCTTTTCTTGCTTGTTTCTGGCAAGCAGAAACTGCTGACCCCAGGCTTCCAAGTTCAGTTCCTCCGCAGGCAAACTTCCCCGCTTCAAGGGCTTGCAGGGAGGGTTTGGGTCCGCGCCTGCAGCCAGCTGTAAGCGTTTTCCCCACTGGGGAGGCCGTGCGGGGATGCTCACGGGTGAGAGGCGGCATGGTGAGCAGCCTGCCGGGGGGACCTCCCGGCGGGGGGATGCAGCCTGGCAAGAGGTGCTGCAGCAGGCGATGTGTCTGACGTTGTCCTCACGTCCTTCCAGCGTAAAATCCGCTCCGTTTTACAAACACGGTGTTTGCTGGCGGGGGGGGGGGGGGGGGAAGCAGCGCGAGGAGGCGCGGCCCTCGCCTGGGGAGGGGTGAGCAAGTCCCAGAGTGGTCACAGCTGTAGCAAGTGGTGAAGAAGTGTAGAGAGAGCTGCTGAAGCCCCAGATTTTCTCTCTGTTCTGGATCCTGTAAAGGTAGATGGGGCTCAGAAAGGCCATGCTGTGGTCTCAGGTCTGCAAAGGCAGGGCCATGTCACCCTCTTCAATCGGTGTCTGGGCCAGGGCCTTCCCCAGCCTTGGGAGCGCTCACATCTGACACTCCACTCGACCCCTGGTCTCTACCACCCCGTGCCATCCTTGTGGGCCCAGAAACATCGTGGTCTGCCTGCAGCAGACACCCAGCTCACACTGACACAGTGCAGGGAAGAGTCCCAGCACATTTCCTTAGAGCTTTGCTTGGTCTGATTCAGTCAGGTTTCGCAGTGGCTGAAAGGGCTGGGATCCTCAGATCTGAGCTGGTTTTCTCTAACCAGGAACAGCTTTTGGGTCCCTTCAGGAGCTGAAAGCAAGGATGTGAAGGCTTCTGGATTTGTGTGGCTCTGGCTGGATATCCAGCACCTCTCACCGAGGGCCCCTGAAATACCCAACAGGGCACCACGGGTGGATGGAGAAGTGGGTGGCAGGGCAGCAGCACGGACACCCCACATCTCCACATGCTGCGGGGCATCCAGACCTCTTTCTGGGGGAAAAAGGGGTGACTGCCTTTTCTCTTACACCCTTAACACCACCACTAGCGATGGGCATGTCAGAATGTTTGACTGAGCACAGCAGGAGCCTCAGGATGGCCTTAGAGCTGAATCAGGCAGCACCTACCCCCGAGCGATGTCAAGGGGCAGCACTGTGGCAAGGGGCAGGGAACCCAAGGAGCTTCCTTTTAATTGATCCGAGTTCGCTGAGCCTGCCAAGTTAATGAGTCTCCAGCAAGCAGCTTTAACAAGAGCCCACGGAAGGCTTAAAGGAATGAGATGAAAACAAGGGCAGGAATAGAGGCTTGTCTGCAGAGCCTGATCCACCAGGGCCAGTGAGGAGAGGAGGAGCTGGTGAGGGCTGGGGCAGTGCGGGGGCACAAGGTGGCCCCGAATGCGCAGCTTCAGTGCTTTGCACCTCTGCCCTCATCCTGAGCACAAACCCTGTTCCTCTGGTCCCCTGCTGGCATTAATCCGTGGGGCAGAGGGAAGGGTCGCTCCCACCCTTCATCCCCTTTGGTACTGCTTGTGTGTGAGTTCAGCGCTGGGGGGGCTGCAGGAGCACCCGTGGGTGCCGTTCTCCTGCCCCAGTGCTGTGCTGCAGCCCTGCTGAGCTCAGCCCCAGCCAGCCGGGCTGACCAGGGCCAGCTCCAGGCTCTGAAAGGGGCCATTGTGTGCCGCAGGCTTTGAAGACGAAGGCCTTGTACCAGTGCCAGGTGGCGGTGGGGTGGCCGTGGCCGCACGACAGCGCTGGGGCAGCTCCCGGCTCATGCAGCTCCTGCTGGCAGCATCCCCACAGCCGCTTCTGCTTCCTCTGCTTACAAAAAATAACACCAGCAACAAAGTTGGGGGAAAAGGTGAAGGCAAACAAGGCAGCAGCCCTTCCTTCCCCATCCCTCCCACAGCCCCTGCAGCCGCCGGGGGCTCAGATGTTCTTTGCCACCCGCGGGGCTGGGGGCTGGCAGGGCACCCGCGCGGAAGCGGCCGGGAGAAGAGGCGGCGGCGGCAAGGGCTGCGCACCCCAGCTCCTGTTTGTCCCGCCGCACGGCCGGGCCGGGGCAGGGCAGCTGCTGCGAGTTCACTGGAGCAGCACTTTCCCACAGTCGGGAGGAGTGACACATGGCTCTCACACATTCCTGCGCCGGCAGGCTCGGCCGCGCTTGGCCAGGAGTCAAGGCAGGCGGAGGGCTGCCGCGGGGAGCTGCTGATTAGCAGGTTCCGACTTTGGCACAGGCCCGCGGAGGGTGAAGGAGACGGAGGGGGCAGAGCAGGCGTGGGGGCTCCGGGGTGGCTTCGTGAAAGATGTTTAACCCTTTGGAGGGACAAAGCAAAGCCTCCCCCAGGTTTTTTTTTTTTTTTTTCCTTCCTGAGCCTGCAGCCTGCACAGGGACCAG